>NC_081570.1:40485960-40490676 GCF_022355385.1 Mustela nigripes
TGTAAACCTGGTGATTCACAGACCTGTAGCCCTGGGGATAAAAATATGTTTATAAAAAAAATTTTTAAAAAATGGGTAAAAGGAGAGGGAGATACAGCATAAAGAATACAGTCAGTGATATTGTAATAGTGATGTATATGGACAGATGGTACCTATACTTGCAAACATTGCATAAACTTGAATCACTATACTATATACTGGAAACTAATGTAGTATTTTGTATCAACTATACACAAAAAAATTTAATTTAAAAATCTGTTCTGCCTCTCTCCCCTGCACTCTCACACACACACTCTCTCTCAAATAAATAAATCTTAAAAAAAATAAAAATAAATGTTTTGGAACATAATACGTTCAGAAATTCTTCTGAAAAAATTAATATTGAAAGGTCTGCTTCCAGCAAAATTTTACACATTCTGAAGGGCTTTCCTACTATTGTAAAATGACCTCCTAGATAAAATACAACAAGCATATTTTTGGGGCGCTTGTGTAGCTCAGTGGGTTAAGCCTCTGTCTTCAGCTGAGGTCATGATCTCAGGGTCCTGGGATCAAGCCCCTCATCGGGCTTTCTGCTCAGTAGGGAGCCTGCTTCCGCCTCTCTCTCTGTCTGCTGCTCTGCCTACTTGTGCTCTTTCTCTGTCAAATAAATAAATAAAATCTTAAAAAAAATAAAACCCAAGCATATTTTTAAAGCTTTGCTAGACATTCAATAAAGTGAAGGAAATTTCCTAGAGCCAAAATAATCATCATTTCACAATGATGTGAAACCTGAATTGTGAGGGTTAGTAAATTCTGAAGTGGAGGTTCCTTTGGAGTTAGATGCCAATACCAACACTAATATTGGGAGACAGAATGTAGGTCCAGCCTCAACGTAGAGGAGCTGAGTTTGAGACTCAAATAATTAACTGGAGTTCATGAACAGGGCTAAAATAGTTCCATTTTTATACTACCCTTACTTGTTATTGGAAATAAGCATAAATCCTCTTGGTAGGAAAATAATACTATTTAGACTTTCATGATTCTATATATTGAATTTAACAAATTATATGAACTCACAATACCAAACACACAAGGAAACAAGTTACCATGAGTCAGAGTCAGCAAAATGATAATAAATTTAAACCTCCAAAAACTTCATATATTAGAAGATCAGATAAAGAATACAAAAAATTAAATTATTAGCATGTTATTTTAAAAATTATCAATAAACAAGAAACAATAAAAATGATCAGGCAAATTTGACAGTAAGTATAGCTTCTAGAAATGAAAAGTAAAATAAGAAGTTTTTAAAAATCAATTTATGAGTTAACAGATTAGTTACAGAAAACTGTGGATAAGAGATATAAAATATAAAAGAACCTGGATATAAGGCAATTTCAAATAATAAGGCACAAAAAGATTAAAAATGAAAATAGGAAAATAATTTAAGAGTAAACATGTGTCTAAGACAATTTCAAGAAAGAATACAGGACATGTAGTATTCCAAGAGATTATAGTTTGGAGGCTTCCAGATTTGAAAAAATATGCAGATATAACAACCATAGTATTACCATGCAAGATAATAAAAACAAAACAAAACAAAACCCCAAACCAAAAAATCCACTCCTAGATATATTGCTGACAAATTTAAAAAACAACATAGATGAAAAAAGTTATATCCTAACAGTAGCCAAAAAAGGACAGGTCGCTTATAAAGTAGTAACGCATAGAGAAGAGAAGCCCACTGAAAAGCAATCATGGAAGTAGAAAAAATGGAATATCTTTAAACCGCTTAGGAGGGGCACCTGGGTGGTTCAGTCAGTTAAGCATCTGCCTTTGGCTCATGTCATAATCCCAGGTTCCTGGGATTGAGCCCCGTGTCAGGCTCACTCGGCAGAAAGCCTGCTTCTCCTTCTCCTACTCCCCCTGCTTGTGTTCCCTCTCTTGCTATTTCTTTCTCTGCCAAATAAATAAATAAAATCTTTTTCAAAAAAATTAACTGCTTAGGAAAAAAAAACCCTAAAATTGTACAACAAAATGATATTTCAGAAATGATGTTTTTAAAAATTATTTTTAGAGTAAAAATATAAATGAGAGATTACTACCAGGAAACCGAAACTAAAAATCTTCTAAGGCATTCATTTTAGGAATAAAGAAAATGATCCTGACAGAGAAGTCTATAATTTATAAATAGTGAATATAGAAGGGAGGAGACAAGATGGTGGAGAAATAGGAGGCACTGTTTTAACCGGTCCCCTAAAGTGAGCTGATTACCTACCAAAAAACTCTGATCATCCATGAAATCAGCTTGAAATTAGAATTATACACTTCTGGATCTCTACAGGGGCAGAAGACACCAGTTGACAGGTAAAGCAGAGTGGGAACATGGGACTGATATATTAGTCTGATCAGGGAGCCACCAGAAGTGACCCACTGGAAAGTAATACCCCAACATGAGAGTGGACTGATATATTAGTCTGATTAGGCAGGCACCAGAAACGACCCATTGGAAAGTAATACCCAAATACAAGAGTGCACTGTGACTGGGGAACAGCATTAACTTGGAGTCAGCCTGAAAGCAACTAAAAATAGCAAAAGATCTTAAGGGGAAATTGGTAGAATTAAGGGGAAATGGGTGGTTAGGGACAGGGACTTAAGCCCATGGACCCACGACAGCCACCACTGGTGCAGAACCAGAAAGCACAGCAAAGAAGCCAGGTCTTGATCCCTTAACTGCCAGCGCACCTGAGAAAATCTGGGTGGTGGTGTCCGTGAGGGAGTCTGGTGTGGACGCCAGCTGGGTGCTCTCTAGAACCACAGCCTTTTGTGCTCTGCGTATGTTCTGCATGACCAGGGTCAGAGTTTCATCCACACCCTCTCCTGAGAGAGGTCCATGCAGGTGCTAGCTGGTGCTCTCTAGGACCAAGAGATTCTGAACACTCCCAGCCCGGCCAGAGTAAAAATCTCACTGTGCTATCTCTGGCTGGGACCTCCCTGACCATCTGGACCTGCCCAGACAGCCACAGCTAGTATTTCTCATGGTTCTGGGTACCAGCAGGAGTTCCTGTGACCCCAGAGACTGTGACTGGGGGCGTGCTTTGCCAGTGGCAGAGGGGGAATTTATGTGCTCTGAAGCACCCAGAGGGGAACAGACTGAGGCTTCTCTCTGAGATGGAGGTCTGGGTGCAGCTTGCTTTTCCTCTAAACCTCTAAAGAACCGCCAGAAGCCACCAAGGGGAGAAAAAAACTGACAAACAAACAAAACCTCCAGAGAATAAAAGTCTGAAAAACTGGTTTCCTCAGAGCCCAGCCACTTGATGGGGGTAAGAGGACTCAATTCGAGCAAGACTCCCTGAAAAACCATGTGGCAGCCCCCTCCCCGAGAAAGCCAGCCAAAAAAACCACAAAACAAACAAACAAACAAACAAAAAACCTGAGAGGACAAACACCACTACTTCATTGATACAACTTTTATTTTTAATTAGTTCCCACTATCCTGGTACTTTTCATTTTTTTATATAACTTTTTAATCTATTTACCATCACAATGAGATGTTCAGTACATCAAATTCCATATTCACTTTTTCAAAATTAATTTTTTATAAACATGTAATGTATTGTTAGCCCCAGGGGTACAGGTCTGTGAATCGCCAGGTTTACACACTTCACAGCATTAACCATAGCACATTCCTTCCCTGATGTTCATAACCCCACTACTCTCTCCCTACACCCCTCTTCCCGGCAACCCTCAGTTTGTTTTGTGAGATTAAGAGTCTCCTATGGTTTGTCTCCCTCCTGATCCCATCTTGTTTCATTTATTCTTTTCCTACCCCCCAAACTCCCCACGTTGTCTCTCCACTTCCTCATATCAGGTAGATCATATGAAAATTGTCTTTCTCTGATTGACTTATTTTGATCAGCATAATACCCTCTAGTTCCATCCACATCATTGCAAATGGCAAGATTTCATTTCTTTTGATGGCTGCATAGTATTCCATTGTATATATATACACACCACATCTTTTTTATCCATTCCTCTATTGATGGGCATAAGTTCTTTCCATAGTTTGGCTATTGTGGACATTGCTGCTATAAATATTCAGGTCACTACATTTGTATCTTTAGGGTAAATACCCAGTAGTGCAATTGCTGGGTCATAGGGTAGCTCTATTTTCAACTTTTTTGAGGAACCTCCATGCTGTTTTCCAGAGCGGCTGCACCAGCTTGCATTCCCACCAACAGTATAGGAGGGCACCCCTTTCTCTCCATCCTTGCCAACATCTGTTGTTTCCTGACTTATTAATTTAAGCCATTCTGACTGGTGTGAGGTGGTATCTCGTTGTGGTTTTGATTTGTATTTCCCTGATGCCAAGTGATGTAAAGCACTTTTTCATGTGTCTGTTGACCATCTGGATTTCTTCTTTGCAGAATGTCTGTTCATGTCCTCTGCCCACCTCTTGATTGAATTATTTGTTTTTTGGATGTTGAGTTTGTAAAGTACTTTATAGATTTTGGATACTATCCCTTTATCTGATATGTAATGTGCATATATCTCCTCCCATTCTGTCAGTTGTCTTTTGGTTTTGTTGACTATTTCCTTTGCTGTGCAAAAGCTTTTGATCTTGATGAAGTCCCAATAGTTCATTTTTGCCCTTGCTTCCCTTGCCTTTGGTGATGTTTCTAGGAAGAAGTTGCTGTGGCTGAGGTCAAAAAGGTTGCTGCCTGTGTTCTCCTTAAG
>NC_081570.1:40490776-40494275 GCF_022355385.1 Mustela nigripes
GTCAGTTGTCTTTTGGTTTTGTTGACTATTTCCTTTGCTGTGCAAAAGCTTTTGATCTTGATGAAGTCCCAATAGTTCATTTTTGCCCTTGCTTCCCTTGCCTTTGGTGATGTTTCTAGGAAGAAGTTGCTGTGGCTGAGGTCAAAAAGGTTGCTGCCTGTGTTCTCCTCAAGGATTTTGATGGATTCCTTTTGCACATTGAAGTCCTTCATCCATTTTGAGTCTATTTTTGTGTGTGATGTAAGGAAATGGTCCAGTTTCATTTTTCTGCATGTGGCTGTCCAATATTCCCAACACCATTTGTTTATGAGACTGTATTTTTACCATTAGACATTCTTTCCTTTTTTGTCAAAGATTAGTTGATCATAGAGTTGAGGGTCTATTTCTGGGCTCTCTATTCTGTTCCGTTGTTATTGTGTCTGTTTTTGTGCCATTACCATACTATCTTGATGATGACAGCTTTGTAATAGAGCTTAAAGTCTGGGATTGTGATGCCACCAACTTTAGCTTTCTTTTTCAACATTCCTCTGGTTATTCGAGGACATTTCTGGTTCCAGATAAATTTTAGGATTATTTGTTCCATTTCTTTGGGGGAAAAAAAGGATGTTTTATTGATAGGGATTGCATTAAATGTAGATTTCTTTAGGTAACATAGACATTTTCACAATATTTGTTCTTCCAATCCATGAGCATGGAACGTTTTTCCATTTTTTCTTTTTGTGTCTTCCTCAATCTCTTTCATGAGTACTTTATAGTTTTCTGAGTACAGATTCTTTGCCTCTTTGGTAGGTTTATTCCTAGGTATCTTATAGATTTGGGTGCACTTGTAAATGGGATTTACTCCCTAATTTCTCTTTCTTCTGTCTTGCTGTTGATGTATAGAAATGCAACTGATTTCTGTGCTTTGATTTTATATCCTGACACTTTGCTGAATTCCTGTATGAGTTCTAGCAGATTTGGAGTGGAGTCTTTTGGGTTTTCCACATAAAAATTCATATCATCTGCAAAGAGTGAGACTTTGACTTCTTCTTTGCCGATTTAGATGCCTTAATTTCTTTTTGTTGTCTGATTGCTGATGCTAAGACTTCTAGTAGTATATTAAATAGCAGTGGTGATAATGGACATCCCTGCTGTGTTCTTGACCTTAGTGAAAAAGCTGTCAGTTATTCTGTTTGAGAATAATATTCATGGTGGGTTTTTCATAGATGGTTTTGATGATATTGAGGTATGTACCCTCTATCCCTACGCTTTGAAGAGTTTTGTTCAGGAAAGGATGCTGTACTTTGTCAAATGCTTTTTCAGCAGCTATTGAGAATAACATATGGTTCTTGTTCTTTCTTTTATTAGTGTATTGTATCACATTGATTGATTTGCAGATATTGAAACAACTTTGCGGGGGCACCTGGGTGGCTCAGTGGTTAAACCTCTGCCTTCGGCTCAGGTCATGATCTCAGGGTTCTGGGATCAAGTCCCACATTGGACTCTCCACTCAGCGGGGAGCCTGCTTCCTCCTCTTTCTCTGCCTACCTCTTTGCCTACTTATGATTTCTCTCTGTGTGCATCAAATAAATAAAAATCTTTAAAAAAAAATGAAACAACCTCGCAGCCCTGGAATAAATCCCAATTGGTCATGGTGAATAATCCTTTTAATGTACTGTTGAATCCTATTGGCTAGTATTTTGGTGAGAATTTTTGCATCTGTGTTCATCAAGGATATTGGTCTATAGTTCTCTTTTTTTATGGGATCCTTGTCTGGTTTTGGGATCAAGGTGATGCTGGCCTCATAAAATGAGTTTGGAAGTTTTCCTTCCATTTCTATTTTTTGGAACAGTTTCAGGAGAATAGGAATTAATTCTTCTTTAAATGTTTGGTAGAATTCCCCTGGGAAGCTGTCTGGCCCTGGACTCTTGTTTGTTGGGAGTTTTTTGATGACTGCTTCAATCTCCTTACTGGTTATGGGTCTGGTCTGTTCAGGTTTTCTATTTCTTCCTGGTTCAGTTGTGGTAGTTTATATATCTCTAAGAATTCACCCATTTCTTCCAGATTGTCAAATTTGTGTGCATATAGTTGTTCATAATATGTCTTATAATTGTTCGTATTTCTTTGGTGTTGGTTGAGATCTCTCCTCTTTCATTCATGATTTTTAAAAGTTAGGTCCCTTTTCTTTTCTTTTTGATAAGTCTGGCCAAGGGTTTATCAATCTTATTAATTCTTTCAAAGAACCAGTTCCTACTTTCATTGATTTGTTCTATTGTTTTGTTGGTTTCTATTTCATTGATTTCTGTTCTGATCTTTATTATTTCTCTTCCCCTGCTGGGTTTAGGCTTTCTTTGTTCTTTCTCCAGCTCATTTAGGTGTAGGGTTAGGTTGTGTATTTGAAACCTTTCTTGTTTCTTGAGAAAGGCTTGTATCACTCTATATTTTCCTCTCAGGACTGCCTTTGCTGTGTCCCACAGATTTGGAATAGTTTTGCTTTTATTATCATTTGTTTCCATGAATTTGTTCCAATTCTCCTTTAATTTTCTGGTTGACCATTCATTTTTTAGAAGGATGCTCTTTAGCCTCCATGTATTTGGGCTCTTTCCAAATTTCCTCTTGTGATTGAGTTCTAATTTCAGAGCATTGTGGTCTGAAAATATGCAGGGAATGATCCCAATCTTTTTATACCTGTTGACCCCTGATTTATGATCTATTCTAGAGAATGTTCCATGTGCACTAGAGAAGAATGTGTATTCTGTTTCTTTGGGATGGAATGTTTTGAATATATCTGTGATGTCCATCTAGTCCAGTGTGTCATTTAAGGCCTTTATTTCCTTGTTGATCTTTTGCTTGGATGATCTGTCCATTTCAGTGAGGGGAGTGTTAAAGTCCCCTATTATTATTGTATTATGGTCAATGTGTTTCTTTGATGTTGTTATTAATTGGTTTATATAGTTTCCTGCTCCCATGTTAGGGGCATAGATATTTAAAATTGTTAGATCTTCTTGTTGGACAACCCTAATTTATCTGAATTAAGGATTGCCAACCCAGGTTTCTTTTGATGTTCATTAGCATGGTAAATGGTTTTCCACCCCCTCACTTCAAATCTGGAGGTGTCTTTGCATCTAAAATGAGTTTCTTGTAGACAACATATTGATGGAGTTTGTTTTTTATCCATTCTGATGCTCTGTGTCTTTTGATTGGGGCATTGAGCCCATTTCCATTCAGGGTTACTATTGAGAGATATGAATTTAGTGCCATTGTACTGTCTGTAAGGTGACTATTACTGTATATTGTCTCTGTTCCTTTCTGTTCTACTACATTTAGGCTCTCTCTTTGATTAGAGGACCCCTTTCAATATTTCCTATAGAGCTGGTTTGGTGTTTACAAATTCTTTTAGTTTTTGTTTGTCCTGGAAGCTTTTTATCTCTCCTTCTATTTTCAGTGATAGCTTAGCTGGATATAGTATTCTTGGCTGCATGTTTTTCTCATTTAGTGCTCTGAAAATATCATGCCAGCC
>NC_081570.1:40494375-40519763 GCF_022355385.1 Mustela nigripes
TGTAGGGATGGTTTGGTGTTTACAAATTCTTTTAGTTTTTGTTTGTCCTGGAAGCTTTTTATCTCTCCTTCTATTTTCAGTGATAGCTTAGCTGGATATAGTATTCTTGGCTGCATGTTTTTCTCATTTAGTGCTCTGAAAATATCATGCCAGCCCTTTCTGGCCTGCCAGGTCTCTGTGGATAAGTCTACTGTCAATCTAATATCTTTACCATTGTATACTACAGACTTCTTTTCCTGGGCTGCTTTCAGGATTTTCTCTTTGTCACTAAGACTTGTAAATTTTACTATTAGATGATGGGGTGTGGAAATATTCTTATTGACTTTGAGGGGAGTTCTCTGTGCCTCCTTGATTTTGATGCTTTTTCCCATTGCCATATTAGGGACATTCTCTACAATAATTCTCTCTAATATACCTTCCTTCTTCTTCTGGAATCCCATTTATCCTAATGTTGTTCCGTCTTATGGTATCACTTATCTCTCAAATTCTCCCCTCATGGTCCAGTAGTTGTTTGTCTCTCTTTTGCTCAGCTTCTTTATTCTCTGTCATTTGGTCTTCTAGATCACTAATTCTCTCTTCTGCCTCATTTATCCTAGCAGTAAGAGCCTCCTTTTTTGACTGCACCTCATTAATAGCTTTTTTGACTTCTGCTTGATTATATTTTAGTTCTTTTATTTCTCCAGAAAGGGCTTTTATTTCTCCAGATAGCGTTTCTCTAATATGTTCTATGTCTATTTCCAGCCCATCTAACACCTTGAGAATTGTCATCCTGAACTCTAGATCTGACATATTACCAATGTCCATATTGACTAGGTCCCTAGCCTTCAGTACTGCCTCTTGTTCTTTTTTTTTTTTAATGTTATTTATTTATTTGATAGAGAGGAGAGAGAGAGATCACAAGTAGGCAGAGAGGCAGGCAGGGGGCAGGGGAGAAGCAGGCTCCCTGCTGAATAGAAAGCCTGATGTGAGGCTCAATCCCAGAACCCCAGGATCATGACCTGAGATGAAGGCAGAGGCTTAACCCACTGAGCCACCCAGGCACTCCATGCCTCTTGTTCTTTTTGTGTGAATACTGAAAGGTTGGCAAAGACCCCAGGAAAATGTGCTTTAACCAAATCAGAAAAGACCCTATATCATGGGGGGAAGAAAGGGGACAAAAAGAAGTTAAAAAATTTTTTTTAAAGAAAAAAAATATATATATATATTTCAGACTGATGAATAGAACAGAGTCACCCACCCACTGGGAGTATTTTGGTCTCTTAGAAGAAACTACCTCCCCAAATTTTAAAGAATGAAATAAACACACACACACACACACACACACACACACACACAGTAAGGGTAAACACGATAAAGGGATGGAATATGAATATAAAGATGAAAAATTTTTAAAAATATTTCTAAAAAAAGAAGTTGATGAGATAAGTTGGTTGGGAGAATTTAAAAAAAAAAAGTGGAGAGTATTTTCTCAGGCTGGAGACTAGAACAAAGCCTTGTGCTGGATTTAGGATATATTTTGATCTATTAGAAGAAGTTGTATCCCAAACTTTTTTAGAAGAAAAAACCCTATGTGTATACAGAAAATAAAGTTAGATACAATGAAGGATAAAATAATACTATAATAATGAAGGTTCAAAACTATTTTTTAAATGAAAGGTATTGTTAAGATAAACTAGTTAAAAATGTTTAAAAAAAAGAAAGAGTAAAAGTTAAAAAAAATTTAGCATAAGAAAAAAAATAAAATTAAAAAGATTAATTAACTTTGCAAGACTAAAGAATCATGGGGAGAAAGCCATGAATTCCATGTTTTGTTTTCTCCTCCTCTGGAATTCCGCTGTTCTCCTTAATAAGTGAACTTGGTCTTGGCTGGATTTCTTGCTGATCTTCTGGGGGAGGTGCCTGTTGTAGTGATTCTCAAGTATCTTTGGCCAAGACAGAAATGCACTACACTTACCCACGCTCGGGTTCACTTTCGGGAACTTCTGTTCCCTGAATGTTTTCCGTAGAGTTCTTTAGGATGGGAGTGAAAATGGCAGCCTCCCAATCTCCAGCCCGGAGGAGCCAAGAGCTTGGGGCCCCACTTCTCAGTGCACCCTTGGAGAAAAGTGCTCAATCACTCCCGTCTCCCTGGCCTCTGGCTGTGCTCTGAGCTCACCCAGCCTGTGACCTCGTGTCTCTGTCTCTGACACACAGCCCTGCTTGGAGTCTCCAAAGCCAGCCGATCCTTGTGCTTTTCCAGGGGGGTTCTCCTCAGATCTTGTTGGGTCCCTGCTCAAAGAGCAGTGGCCACAGATCACAGTTTAAGGTAACCCCGAGTTGACAGCTCAATCCTTAGCTCTGTCTCTGTAGCCAGCTTCCCTGCTCTAATACCTGCAAGCTCTGTGACACTCAGACAGCCTCGATCCTTCAGTGACCCCGTAGGACCTGAGACCATGCTGTCCCCAGGTGGGTTTCACCTTGGCTTAGCTTCTGGAGTGATGCCCCTCAGTGGAGCAGACTTAAAAGTTCTGATTTTGTGCTCCATTGTTCCATCACTTGCCGGGAGCTGGCCGCTCACACCACAGTCTATCTTCCCATCACTTTTTCACTTCTCCACAGGTGCTACATTTCAGAAAGTGGTGGATTTTCTGTTTCTGGAATTGCTGCTCTTCTTCTCTTTGATCTCCTGCTTCCTGATGTCATCTCAGTCTTCTGCTCCTCTGCCATCTTGAGTCCTACTCCCATAATAACCTTTTAGCCTGAACTTTTTTGATACACATACCTGTGTTTTTCTTTTGCTTTTCTATTATTTTATTTTACTATTATTTTAAATATTCATATAAGGATAACCTTCCAGATAACCCCCTTTCCCCAATGAATGATACCCCTGTATGTAAACCAGTTTTAACCCCCCTTTTTCTCAGGAAAGTTGAGTCCTTTAACAAAGATATCAAGATACATCCAGGAAGAATCAAAATAACCTTCCTCTCCCACACTGACCATATTTTTCTTCTGTCAGTGTTTTTGTGTATTTCTTGTTGTTCTGATAGTATATAAATCTTATACTTGGGGTTCATTTTGACTAGGTTCTTTTTTTACAAATTTATTTATTTTTCTTGTCACCTACTTTTGTTGGTCTTTTTCTTTGTCTGTTTTTGTTTGTATACTTTATAAATCTTACCTTTGGGGTCCATTCGGGCTAGAACTTCTCTTTTATTTTTGCTTCTTTTTTTTCCTGTCCCTCTCTCTTTTTCTTTTAACTTTCTTTTTGGTGGGGACTCTCAATTGCTCAGAAGCATTCCAGAGTGCACCTTGCCTGCACCACGGTTGATGCATTCAGCTACACATTGGTTCAGCAATCTCTCACCAAAATGACGAGGAGGAGGAATGCCCAACAGAGGAAAAATTAAGAGAGTGGTCCCTCTCCATCAGAGCTATTGGATATGGACATAAACAGTATGTTGGAAAAGGAATTCAGACTAACAATTATCCAGGCAATAGCTAGGTTGGAGAAAGCCTTTGATGACAAAATGGAATTGATGAGGGCAGAAGTGAAAGCCATGAGGGATGATGTTAACAATACTCTCAATGAGTTTTAATCTAATCTAAATTCTCTAAAATCTAGGGTAACTTAGGCAGAATATAGAATTAGTGATCTGGAGGACAAACTGATAGAGAAAAAGTATCAGGAGGAATCCTGGAACAAACAGCTTAGAAGCCATGAAAACAGAATTAGGGAAATAAATGATGCCATGAAATGTTCCAACAACAGAATTAGTGGACTCCCTGAGGGGGAGGAGAAAGAAAGAAGACTAGATGATATAGTTGAACAAATTATCCATGAAAATTTTCCCAATCTGGTGAATGGAATCAGCTTCATGTACTAGAGGCAGAAAGGTCTCCCCCCAAGATCATAGAATCTAGAAAGACCTCAAAACACCTGATTGTGAAAATGGTGAATCACAATTTTAGACAGGAGCTTTTGAAAGAAGCTAGGGGGAAGAGATTCTTTATGTACAGAGGAAAGCCTATCAGAATAACATCAGACCTGTCCACTGGAACCTGGAAAGCCAATAATGGTTGGCAAGATGTATTTAGGGCATTAAGAACATGCAGCCAAGAATACTTTATCTGGCAAGGCTGACATTCAAAATGGATAGAGAGATAAAGACCTTCCAAGACCAGCAAGGTTTAAAAGAGTATGTGACCACCAAGCCAGCACTTCAAGAAATATTAAGGGGGGTTCTACAAAAGAGGAAAAAAACCAAGAATATCATTGAACAGAAATATATGGAGACAATCTATAGAAACAAAGACTTCACAGGTAGCACGATGACATCGATAAAAACTTATCTCTCAATAATCACTCTCAATGTGAATGGCCTAAATGTACCCATAAAATGGCACAGGGTTGCAGATTGGATAAAATGACAGGGCCCATCCATATGTTGTCTACAAGAGACCCATTTTTAAACTAAGGATACATCCAGACTGAAAGTGAAGGGATGGAGAAGCATCTTTCATGCCAGTGGGCCTCAAAGTAGGCTGGGGTAGTGATTCTCATATCAGATAAATTAGATTTTAAACTAAAGACTGTAGTCAGAGATACAAAAGGATACTACATAATTCTTAAAGGGACCATCCACCAAGAAGATCTAACAATTATAAATATTTATGCCCCCAGTATGGGAGCAGCCAATTAAATAAGAAAACTGTTAATCAACATAAAGAGTCATATTGATATGAATACATTAATAGTAGGTGATCTTAACACATCACTATCAGTAATAGACAGAACATCCAAGCAGAAAATCAAAGCAGCAAGAGCACTGAATGACACATTGGGTCAGATGGACCTCATAGATATATACAGAACATTCCACCCTAAAACAACAGAATACTCATTCTAGAGTGCACATGGAACCTTCTTCAGAATGGACCGCATACTGGGTCACAAATAAGGGCTCAACCAATACAAAAAGACTGAGATTATTCCCTGGATATTCTCAGATCATAGTGCTTTGAAACTGGAGCACAACCAAAAGGAAAAGTTTTGAAGGAATTCAAACACCTGGAAGCTAAAAGACCACCTTGCTAAGAATGCTTGGATCAACCAGGAAGCCAAAGAAGAACGTAAACAATTCATGGTAACCAGCGAGAATGAAGACACTTCAGTCCAAAACCTAGGGGATACAGCAAAGGCAGTCCTAAGGGGGAAATACATAGCCATCCAAGCCTCCCTCAAAAAAATTGAAAAATCCAGAATACACTAGCTGTCTCTACACCTTAAAGAACTGGAGAATCAACAAAAAATTAAGCCAAATTCATACACAAGAAGGGAAATGATTAAGATTAGAGCAGAGATCAATGAGATAGAAACTAGAGATACAGTAGAATGCATCAATGAAACTAGAAGCTGGTTTTTTGAAAGAATCAATAAGATTGATAAACCATTGGCCAAACTAATCTGAAAGAAAAGAGAGAAGGCCTAAATTAATAAAATGATGAATGAAAGGAAAGAGATCACAACTAACACCAAGGAAATAGAAACAATCATCAGAATTATTATCAACAGTTATATTCCAATAAGTTAAGCAACCTAGATGAAATGGATGCATTCCTGGAAAACTATAAAGTTCCCAAATTTAACCAGGAAGAAAATGACAACCTGAATAGACTGATACTAGTAATGAGATTGAAGCAGTGATCAAAAATCTCCCAAAAAACAAGAGCTTAGGACCTGATGGTTTCCCTGGGGAATTCTACCAACCTTTCAAAGAAGAAATAATACCTATTATCCTGAAGCTATTTCAAAAAAATTAAAGCAGAATGAAAACTTCCAGACTCCTTTTATGAAGCCAGCATTACCCTGATCCCCAAACCAGGGAAATACCCCACCAAAAAGGAGAATTTCAGACCAATATTCCTGATGAATATGGATGCTAAGATTCTCATCAAGATCCTAGCTAATAGGATCCAACAGCACATTAAAAAGATTATCCACCATGACCAGGTAGGATTCATCCCTGGGTTGCAAGGATGGTTCAACATTTGCAAATCAATGTGATCAATCAATGTGATAGAACAAATCAATAAGAGAAGAGAGAAGAACCACATGGTCCTCTCAATTGATGCAGAAAAAACATTTGACAAAATCCACATCTGTTCCTGATTAAGATGCTTCAAAGTATATGGATAGAGGGAACATTCCTCAACTTCATAAAATCTATCTATGAGAAACCCACAGCAAATATTATTGTCAATGGGAAAAAGCTGACAGCCTTCCCTTTGAGATCAGAAACATGACAAGGATGCCCACTCTCACCAGTTTTGTTCAACATAGTATTAGAAGTCCTAGCAACAGTAATCAGAAAAAAATAATAAAAGGTATTCAAATTGTTAATGAAGAAGTCAAACTCTCTCTTCACAGATGACGTGATACTTTATATGGAAAACCCAAAAGACTCCACCCCCAAACTACTAGAACCCATACAGCAATTCAGTAATGTGGCAGGATACAAAGTCAATGTACAGAAATCAGTTGCTTACTTATATGCTAACAATGAAAATACAGAAAGGGAAATTAGAGAATTGATTCCATTTACTATAGCACCAAGAACCATAAGATACCTGGAAATAAACCTAACCAAAGAGGTAAAGGATCTGTACTCAAGGAACTACAGAACACTCATGAAAGAAATTGAAGAAGACACAAAAAGATGGAAGACCATTTCATGCTAATGGATCAGAAAACTAAACATTGTTAAAATGTCTATACTGCCTGGAGCAATCTATACTTTCAATGCCATTCCAATCAAAATTCCACCAGCATTTTTCAAAGAGCTGGAGCAAACAATCCTAACATTTGTATGGAATCAGAAGAGACCCCGAATTGTTGAGGAAATGTTGAGAAAGAAAAATGAAACTGGGGGAATTACGTTGCCTGATTTCAAGCTTTACTACAAAGCTGTTATCAACAAGGCAGCATGGTACGACATAAAAATAGACATATAGACCAGTGGAAAAGAGTAGAGGGCCCAGATATGGTCCTTCAATTCTATGGTCCAATAATCTTTGACAAAGCAGGAAAAAATATGCAGTGGAAAAAAGACAGTCTCTTCAATAAATGGTGCTGGGAAAATTGGACAGCTATATATAGAAGAATGAAACTAACCATTCTCTTACGTCATACACAAATATAAACTCGAAATGGATAAAAGACCTCAACATGAGGCAGGAATCCATCAGAATCCTAGAGGAGAATGTAGGCCACAGCAACTTCTTTTAAGCTATGTCTCCAAAGGCAAAGAAAACAAAAAGCTAACATGAATTTTTGGGACTTCATCAAGATCAAAAGCTTCTTCACAGAAAAAGAAACAGTTAGCAAAACAAAGAGACAACCCACAGAATGGGAGAAGATATTCCCAAATGACAGTACAGGCAAAAGGCTGATATCCAGGATCTATAAAGAATTCCTCAAACGCAACACACACAAAACAGATAATCATGTCAAAAAATGGGCAGAAGACATGAACAGACACTTCTCCAATGAAGACATACAAATGGCTAACAGACACATGAAAAAATGTTCATCATCTCTAGCCATCAGGGAGATTCAAATCTAAACCACATTGAGATACCACCTTACACCAGCTAGAATGGCCCAAATTAATAAGACAGTAAATAACGTATGTTAGAGAGGATGTGGAGAAAGGGGAACCCTCTTACACGTTGGTGGGAATGCAAGTTGGTGCAGCCACTTTGGAAAACAGTGTGGAGATTCCTTAAGAAATTAAAAATAGAGCTTCCCTATGACCCTACAACTGCAGTACTGGGTATTTACCTCAAAGACACAGATGTAGTGAAAAGAAGGGCCATCCATACCCTGTGTTCATTGCAGCAATGGCTACAGTCGCCAAACTGTGGAAAGAACCCAGATGCCCTTTGACAGATGAATGGATAAGGAAGATGGGGTCCATATACACTATGGAGTATTATGCCTCCATCAGAAAGGATGAATACCCAGCTTTTGTATCAATGTAGACAGGACTGGAAGAGATTATGCTGAGTGAAATAAGTCAAACAGAGAGAGTCAATTATCAAATGGTTTCACTTATTTGTGGAGCATAAGAAATAACAGGGAGGCTATGGGGAGATGGAGAGGAAAAGGGAGTTGGGGGAAATTGGAGGGGAAGATGAACCATGAGAGACTATGGACTCTGAAAAACAATCTGAGGGTTTTGGAGAGGCAGGGAGGAAGGTTGGGTGAGCCTGGTGGTGGGTATTATGGATAGCACATATTGCATGGAACACTGGGTGTGGTACATAAACAATGAATTCTGGTAGACTGAAAAGAAATTTTAAAAAAACCACAAAATTAACCCAAGTTAAAAAAAAAGAGAGAGAGAGAAAAAAAAGAAATAGTGAATATATATAAACGTGTAGAGAAATCTAAACAAAAATTGCCTATTAGCAACAACAAAAATCCTACTTAATGTTGTTAAAAATACAGAATTAAGAAGAAAGGACTTCTAGCTAAGGCAGAATGAAAATTTTGACAAATTCTTTCACTTTAAAACAACTATAAAACTGGACAAAAGTGTTAAAAATACAATTTTCACAGTTCTAGAAATAGAGCAGTGGGAAGCAACAAATTTAAGTGTTTGTGAAGAACCACTGAACAGTAGCAGAATGTGGAGTTCTTGTCTGGGGCTGCTTGCGTCTACATACAAACAGGAAAATATGATCCATACTCAGGAAAAGTGCAATCAACAGAAACTGAATCTAGGTGGGTCATGATGTTGGATTTAGCATCAAATGACTTCAAAACAGTTATTATAAATAAGTTCAAAGAATTAAAGGAAACCGTGTTTAAAGGTTAAAGAAAAATATGTTAATAATAAATGAACAAATATGATCAATATAAATAAAAATTATTAAAAAGAAGCAAATCTTTAGAGTTTGTAGATTTTATTTTAGAAATGTAAAATACTTAGAATGAAAAATTCACCCTAACCCTAACCCTAAACTTAACCACTCAACTGCAATTTAAGTGTCAAAAAAAAAAAGAATCAGTGAACTTGAATCTAGATCAATATAAATAAAAACAAATTTAAAAGCCCAGAGTAAAATTACTAAATAAAGATTAATAGAACCTCAGAAACTTGTGGAACAACATGGAGTTTGCCAGCATACACCTAGTGGAAGGCTCAGAACAAGAGAAAAGGGAAGAGGAGGCAGAAAAGTAATTTGAAAAATAATGGCATAATCTCTTCCAGTCCCGTCCATGTTGCTACAAAAGTTGGGTATTCATCCTTTCTGATGGAGGCATAATTCTCCATAGTGTATATGGACCACATCTTCCTTATCCATTCATCCATTGAAGGGCATCTTGGTTCTTTCCATAGTTTGGCGACCATGGCCATTGCTGCTATAAACATTGGGGTACAGATGACCCTTGTTTTCACGATATCTGTATCTTTGGGTTAAATACCCAGTAGTGCAATTGCAGGGTCATAGGGAAGTCAAGCAGAAAGATTCAATTATCATATGGTTTCACTTATTTGTGGAGCATAACAAATATCATGGAGGACAAGCGGTGTTAGAGAGGAGAAGGGAGTTGGGGTAAATTGGAAGGGGAGGTGAACCATGAGAGACTATGGACTCTGAAAAACAATCTGAGGGGTTTGAAGTGGCGGGGGGGTGGGAAGTTGGGGTACCAGGTGATGGGTATTATAGAGGGCATGGATTGCATGGAGCACTCGGTGTGGTGAAAAAATAATGAATACTGTTTTTGTGAAAATAAATTAATTAATAAAAAATGGGGGGGTGACAAGTTTATTAAAAAATAATGGCTAAAACCTTTGTAAATATGATTAAATAATCAAAACATTAACTTAGATATTCAAGGAGCTAAAAAAACTATAGGTACTAAGAGAAATCTTGAAAGCAGCAAGAGAAAAAATTTTCATCAAGTATAGAGAAACAACAATATGATTAACATTGACTTCTCATCAACAGTGATGGAGGAAAAAGGGCAGTGGAATGACATATTCAAAGTGTGGGAGGAAAAAAATGTTATCACCAAATAATTCTATAGTAAAATTTCAGGAAAAGTACCGATTTCTCAGATTAAACAATACTAAAAGAATTTACACCTAATAGACATTCCCTATAACAAATACTAAAGAAGTATTGAAGGAAATGATATGGAACATTAACTTAAATCTACAGGAAGAAATAAAGGATGCTAGAACTGGTAAATATTATGGGTAAATATAAAAACCTGTATAAATATCTATAGTTCTTTTTTCATTTCTTAATTATATTAAGAATTATATGAATATATAATATATATTTCAATATTATATGAAACAATAATCATAACATTATATTGTTGAATTTATAACATATATAGGTATGTGTGACAATAGTAGCACCAAAAATGTAGATATAATACTTTACTGGAATTGAATCAGTATTAACCTTAGGCATATAGTCATGAATTAAGATGCATATTGTAATCCCTAGAACAAATATTATTAAATTAAGTACAAAATATTCAGTTAAAAATATAATCAGAGGAATTGCAATGGTACACTAAAATGTATTTGTTTGAAACAAGAATGCATTAAAGAAAAAATATACATTAGACATTTGGAAAACACATAGCAAAATAATGGATGGAAGTCAAACCATATCATAATTAGTTAAATGTGAGTGGGCTAAACACCACTGTTAAAAGACAGAGAATTTAAGGCAGTATAAAAGGCAAGATTTAACTATATGTCATACACAAGAGATACAGTTCAGATTTAAAGACAAATAGACTTAAAGTAAAATGATGGGAAAAGATGTATCATTCAAAGAGTAACCATAAGAGAGTAAAATGAATATGTTAATATCAGATAAAATATATCTATATATTTTAAAGAATTTATTTATTTGACAGAGACAGCACAAGCCAGGGGAGCAGCAGGCAGAGGAAGAGGGAGAATCAGGCCCCCTGAGGAGCAGGGAACCCTATGTGAGGCTCAATCCCTGGATCTGGGTATCATGACCTGAGCCAAAGGGAGATGTTTAACAACTGAGCCACCTAGGCTCTCCTTTCACATTATTTGTAATAACAGAATACAGAAGGAAAAAAAAAAAAAGAATTGTTCATACATAGGAAATTAGATGAATAAATAATAGCACATCCACACAATAGAGCATGTGGTTGTAAAAGATAATGAGGAAGATCTGAATAAACTGAAATGAAGAGATTTCTAGGATATAATGTGAAGTGAATAAGGCAAACTATAAAAATAAATGTGATATGCTATCTTTTATGTAAGAAGTAAAGGGAAATAAGAGAATATACATATATCTGCTGATTTTTTTTTAAAGTACGATAGGAAAAACAAACCATTAACTAATGGAATTTTCAGTGTAGCAAATGTTGTTAGACAAACTGACATAATCATTATGATTTGGCCAAAATACATAACCTGAATTTAACCCTGAGAAAACTTCAGACAAACAGAAATCAGAGGATATTCTGCAAAACAACTGTCCTCTACTCTTCAAAGCATCAGTATCATAAAAGACCCCCCCCCCCCAAAAAAAGTCCATTCCATGGGCACCTGGGTGGCTCAGTTGGTTAACCATCTGACTTTTTTTTTTAAACATATAATGTATGATTTGCTTCCGGGGTACAGGTCTGTGAATCATCAGTTTTACACAATTCACAGCACTCACCATAACACATACCCTCCCCAATGTCCATAACCCAGCCACCCTATCCCTCCCCTCCCATCCCCCAGCAATTCTCAGTTTGTTTCCTGGGATTAAGAGTCTCTTATGGTTTGTCTCCCTCCCCATTCCCATCCTGTTTCATTTTTTTCCCCTCCCTACCCCTCATGACCGTCCCCTTCTCCCCCTCCCAGCCTCTCAAATTCGTTGTAACAGGGAGATCATATGATAATTCTCTTTCTTTGATTAACTTATTTCACATAGCATAATATCCTCTAGTTCCATCCATGTCATTGCAAATGGCAGGATTCTGTGTTTTTCTTTGATGGCTGCATAGTATTTGTATATATATATGAATATATATATATATATATATATATATATATATATCACATCTTCTTTATCTTTTTTATCTGTTGATGGACATCATCTAGGTACTTTCCATAGTTCAGCTACTGCGGACATTGATGACATAAACATTTGGCTGCACGTGCCCCTTTGGATTACTACATTTGTATCTTTAGGGTAAGTAAATAACAGTCGTGCAATTGCTGGGTCATAGGGTAGCTCTATTTTCAACTTTTTGAGAAACCTCCATACTGTTTTCCAGAGCAGCTGCACCAGCTTGCATTCCCACCAACAGTGTAAAAGGGCTCCCCTTTCTCCACATCCTTGCCAACATGTGTCATTTCCTGACTTGTTAATTTTAGCCATTCTGACTGGTGTGAGGTGGTATCTCACTGTGGTTTGATTTGTATTTCCCTGAGGCTGAGTCATGTGGAACACTTTTTCATGTGTCTGGTTGACCATTTGGCAGTCTTCTTTGCAGAACTGTCTATTCATGTCTTCTGCCCAATTCTTGGTGGATTATTTGTTCTTTGGGTGTTGAGTTTGGTAAGTTCTTTACAGATTTTGGATACTAGCCCTTTATCTGATATGTCATTTGTGAATATCTTCTCCCATTCTGTCAGTTGTCTTTTGGTTTTGTTGACTGTTTCCTTTGCTGTGTAAAAGCTTTTGATTTTGATGAAGTCCAAAGAGTTCGTTTTATCCCTCGCATCCCTTGCTTTTGGTGATGTTTCTAAGGAAAAGTTGCTGTGGCTGAGGTTGAAGAGGTTGCTGCCTGTGTTCTTCCCAAGGATTTTGAGTCTATTTTCGTGTGTGGTGTAAGAAAATGATCCAGTTTCATTTATCTGCATGTGGCTGCTCAATTTTCCCAACACCATTTGTTGAAGAGACTGTCTTTTTACCATTAGACATTCTTTCCTGCTTTGTCAAAGATTAGTTGACCATAGGGTTGAGGTTCTATTTCTGGGCTCTCTATTCTGTTCCATTGATCTGTGTGTCTCTTTTTGTGCCAGTGCCATACTGTCTTGATGATGACACCTTTGAAATAGAGCTTGAAGTCTGGGATTGTGATGCCACCAACTTTGACTTTCATTTTCAACATTCCTCTGGCTATTTGAGGTCTTTTCTGGTTCCACATAATTTTTAGGATTATTTGTTCCATTTCTTTGGGGGGAAAACAATGTTTTATTGATTGGGATTGCATTAAGTGTGTAGATTGCTTTAGGTAGCATAGACATTTTCACAATATTTGTTCTTCCAATCCTTGAGCATGGAACGCTTTTCCATTTGTGTGTGTGTGTGTGTCTTCCTCAATCTCTTTCATGAGTACTTTATAGTTTTCTGAGTACAGATTCATTGCCTCTTTGGTTAGGTTTATTCCTAGGTATCTTATAGATTTGGGTGCAACTTGTAAATGGGATTGACTCCCTAATTTCTCTTTCTTCTGTCTTGCTGTTGGATTTCTGTGCTTTGATTTTATATCCTGACACTTTGCTGAATTCCTGTATGAGTTCTAGCAGATTTGGAGTGGGGTCTTTTGGATTTTCCACATAAAGTATCATATCTTCTGCAAAGAGTGAGAATTTGACTTCTTTGCCAATTTGGATGCCTTTTATTTCTTTTGTTGTCTGATTGCTGAGGCTAGGACTTCTAGTACTATATTGAATAGCAGTGGAGCTAGTGGACATCCTTGCTGTGTTCCTGACCTTAGGGGAAAGGCTCTCATTCTCTCATTGAGAATGATATTTGTTGTGGGTTTTTCATAGGTGATTTTGATGATGTTGAGGTATGTACCCTCTATCCCTACACCATGAAGATATTTGATCAAGAAAGGATGCTGTACTTTGTCAAATACTTTTTCAGCATCTATTGAGAGTATCATATGGTTCTTGTTCTTTCTTTTATTAATGTATTGTAACACATTGATTGATTTGCAAATGTTGGACCAACCTTGCAGCCCTGGAATAAATCCCAATTGGTCATGGTGAATAATCCTTTTAATGTACTGTTGGATCCTATTGGCTAGTATTTTGGTAAGAATTTTCGCATTGGTGTTCATCAAGGATATTGGTCTGTAATTCTCTTTTTTGATGGAGTCTTTTTCTGGTTCTGGGTTCAAGGTAATGCTGGACTCATAAAATGAGTTTGGAAGTTTTCCTTCCATTTCTATTTTTTGGAACAGTTTCAGGAGGGTAAGAATTAATTCTTCTTAAATGCTTATTAGAATTCCCCTGAGAAGCTATCTGGCCCAGGACTCTTGTTGTTTGGGAATTTTTTGATGACTGCTTCAATCTCCTTACTGGTTATGGGTCTGTTCAGGTTTTCTATTCCTTCCTGGTTCAGTTTTGCTAGTTTACATGTCTCTAGAAATGCATCCATTTCTTCCAGATTGTCAAACTTGCTGGCATATAGTTGCTCATAATATATTCTTATAATTGTTTGTATTTCTTTGGTGTTGGTTGTGAGCTCTCCTCTTTCATTCATGTTTTTATTTATTTGGGTCCTTTCTCTTTTCTTTTTGATAAGTCTGGCCAGGGGTTTATTAATCTTATTAATTCTTTCAAAGAACCAGCTCCTACTTTCATTGATTTGTTCTATTGGATTTTGTTTGTTTGTTAGTTTTTGGTTTTGGTTTCTTTTTCATTGATTTTTGCTCTGATCTTTATTATTTCTCTTCTCCTGATGGGTTTAGAATTTCATTGCTATTCTTTCTCCAGCTTTTTTAGGTGTAGCATTAGGTTGTGTATTTGAAACCTTTCTTGTTTCTTGAGAAAGGCTTGTATCACTATATATTTTCCTCTCAGGACTGCCTTTGTTGTGCCACAGATTTTGAAAAGTTGTTCTTTCATTATCATTTGTTTCCATGAATTTTTTTCAATTCTTCCTTAACTTCCTGGTTGACCCATTCATTCTTTAGTAGACTGCTCTTTAGCCTCCATGTATTTGGGCTCTTTCCAAATTTCCTCTTGTGATTGAGTTCTAGCTTCAGAGCATTGTGGTCTGAAAATATGTAGGGGATGACCCTAATATTATGGTACCAGTTGAGACCTTTTTTGTGACCCAGAATGTGATCTATTCTAGAGAATGTTCCATGTGCACTAGAGAAGAATGTGTATTCTGTTTCATTGGAATGGAATGTTCTGAATATATTTGTGATGTCCATCTGGTCCAGTGTGTCATTTAAAGCTTTTACTTCCTTGTTGATCTGCTTAGATGATCTGCCCATTTTAATGAGGGGGGGTGTTAAAGTCCCCTACTATTATTGTATATTGTCAATGTGTTTCTTTGGTTTTGTTATTAATTGGTTCATATAGTTATCTGCTCCCATGTTAGGAGCATAGATATTCAAAATTCTTAAATCTTCTTGTTGGACAGAGCCTTTAAGTATGATATAGTGTCCTTCACCATCTCTTATTATAGTCTTTGCCTTAAAATCTAATTTATCTGATATAAGGATTGCCACCCTGGGCTTCTTTTGATGTTCATTAGCATGGTAAATGAATTTCTTGCAGACAGCATATCAAAGGATCTTTTTTTTTTTTTCTCATCCATTCTGATACCCTGTGTCTTTTGATTGGGGGAATTTAGCCCATTTACATTTAGGGTAACTATTGAGAGATGTGAATTTAGTGACGTCGTATTGCCTGAAAGGTGACTGTTACTGTATATTGTCTCCGTTCCTTTCTGGTTTGTTACTTTTAGGCTCTCTTTTGCTTAGAGGACCTTTTTCAATGTTTCCTGTAGGGCTGGTTTGGTGTTTGCAAATTCTTTTAGTTTCCATTTATCCTGGAAGCTTTTTATTTCTCCTTCTATTTTCAGTGACAGCTTAGCTGGATATAGAATTCTTGGCTACATAGTTTTCTCATTTAGTTCTGAATATATCATGCCAGTCCTTTCTGGCCTGCCAGGCCTCTGTGCATAGGTCTACTGCCAATCTAATATTTTTATCATTGCATGTTAGAGACCTCTTGTCTCGAGCTGCTTTCAGGATTTTCTCTTTGTCACTAAGACTTATAAGTTTTGTTATTAGATGACAAGGTGTGGACCTATTTTTATTGATTTTGAGGGGGATTTTCTGTGTCTCCTGGACTTTGATGCCTGTTTCCTTCCCCAAATAAGGGAAGTTCTCCACTGTTATTAGCTTCAATATACCTTCTGCCCCTCTCTCTCTTCTTCTGGGATCCCAATTACTCTAATAATTTTTCATCTTATGTTATCATGCATCTCTTGAATTCTCCCCTCATGGTCCAGTGGTTATTTATATATCTCTTTCTTGGTTTCTTTATTCTCCATCATTAGGTCTTTTCTATCAGTAATTCTCTCTTCTTTCTCATTTATCCTAGCAGTAAGAGCCTCCACTTTTTTTTTTACTGTACCTCATTAATAGCTTTCTTAATTTTAACTTGGTTAGATCCTAGTTCTTTTATTTCTCCATAAAGGGATTTTATTTCTCCACAATGCAATTCTCTAATATTTTCCATGCTTTTTTTGAGCCCAGAAAGCACCTTGATAATCGTTATTCTGAACTCTAGATCTGATATCTTACCAATGTCCATATTGATTAGGTCCCTAGTCTCAGTGCTGCCTCTTGTTCTTTTTCTTTGGTGAGTTTTTCCACTTTGTCATTTTATTCAGGTAAGAAAAGTTGAATGAGAGAACAAAATGCTAAAAGGGTAGCAACAATCCCAGAAAAATATACACTAACCAATCAGAAGAGACCCTAAACCAGGAGACTTAATGAGTGGGGGGAAATATATATACGTATGTATATATACATATATATGTATATATATATTACATAATTTATATGATATTATATATGTATTATATAGGTATTATATATGTATATATATAATATCATATATATTATGTAATATATGTATATGTAATATACATATATTAGATGGTGAATAGAACAGAGCAACACACTTGATTTTGGGTGTATTTGGATCTGTTAGAAGAAATTGCCTCACACAATTTTTTAAAAAGATAAAAATATATATACATTTATATTTATATTTATTTTTATATATATTTATATATATATATACATACAAAAATAAGGGTAAACATGATGAAGGGATGGAACATGACTGTAAAGATAAAAATTTTAAAAGATTCTAATAAAGGAATTGATCTGAAGTTGGTTGAAAAAAGAAAAAACAAAAGGAAAGAATATAACTATGCTGTAGACTAGAACAAAGCCTTGTGCTAGATTTAGGGTATATTGTGATCTGTTAGATGAAACTGTATCACAAAATTTTAAAGAAAGAGAAACCTATATGTATACCATAAGTAACACTAAATACAATGAAGGGATAGAATATGACTATAACAATAAAAATTCAAAAATATTTTTTAAGAGGTAGTGATAAGATAAAATAGTTTAAAAATCATTAATATAAGAAAGTGGAAAATTTTTTTAAATAGAATAAGAAAAAATAAAATTTAAAAAAGTTAACTTTGAAAGTCTAAAGAATCATTGAATTGGGGAAAAAAGCCATAAATTCCATATGCTGTATTACTGTATTTCTGAGGTTTTGTCATTCTCATTGATCAGTGAACTTGGTCTTGGCTAGATGTTCTTGTTGATCTTCTGGGGGATGGGACAGTTGCACTGATTCCCAAATGTCTTTGCCCAAGGCAGGATTTCATTGCCCTTGCCAGGGGCCAGGCTAAGTAATCTGCTTGGGCTTGCTCTCAGTAGCCTTTGTTCCCTGAATGCTTTCTGCACAGCTTTGGAGGACAGGAATGAAGATGGTGACCTCCCACTTTCTGGCCCCGTAGGAACTGAGACCTTCAGGCCCTATTCCTCAGTGTGCCCTCAGAGAAAAGCAGTTAATCATTCCTTTCTCCCTTGTCTCCAGCTGCACTCTGAGCTCACCCAGCCTATGACTGAGCATTTCTATCTCTGATGCACAGGCTCATTTGGAGTCTTCAAACCCAGCAGGTTCCTGTAGTGTGCTCCTGTGTCACCCCTCCTGGAGGAGGAAGGAGGGCCCTCCCTAGATCTGCGCTTGTGGGGTCCCTGCTTGAAAAGCAGTAGCCGAAGTGTGCCTTGGATCATGGTTTAAGGTAACCCCGAGCTGAGAGCCCACTCCTCAGCTCTGTGTCTGTAGCCAGCTTCCTCACTCCAATACCTGGGAGCTCTGCCACACTCAGACACCCCTGATCTTTTTGTGACCCTATGGGTCCTGAGACCACACTGTCCCCGTGAGGGCTCCCCACCACCACCACTTAGCCTCTGGAGTGATGGCCCTCAGCGGAGAAGACTTCTAAAAGTGCTGATTTTGTACTCCACTGCTCTACCACTTACCAAAAGCCAGACCCTCCCACCTCTGTCTATTTGCCCATATGTCGCCTCGGATTCACTTCTCCACATGTCTTACCTTCCAGAAATGGGTCTTTTCTGTTCCTAGAATTGCTGTTATTCTTCTCTTTGATCTCCTGTTTAGTATAGAGGTGTTCAGAATGATTTAATAAGTATCTAGCTGAACTCCTGGGACCCAATGATATTAGGTCTCCTGCTCCTCCACCATCTTGCTCCTCCTCAGCATCTGACTCTTGATCTCAGCTCAGGTGTCAATCTCACTGTTCAAGCCCCATGTTGGGCTCCATGCTGCTTAAGGAGCCTCCTTAAAAGAGAAAAAAAAGTGCATTCCAGATTAAAGGAGACTAAAAAGACATGGCAACAAAATGCAATGTATAAACCTGGATTGGATCTTGGATCCAGGGGAAAATGCCATAAAGACACTACTGCAATAACTGCCAAAAATTGAATTGAATATGGACTGTACATTACATAATACTAACATGAAAATTTTCTAAATTTGGTAATGACTTGGGAAATTATATATATACATATGTATATATGCATATATATAACATTAAATTACATGGATATCTTAAGTATATATAAACATACAAATATAAATATATAAATTTTATATATGTATATATTATTTAGCAATTCCCCAATTCTATTTTAAGTATATAACCAAAGAATTGAAAGCAGAACCTCAAAGAGATATTTGTACACTCATATTCATAGCAACATTATGCACAAGAGTTAAGATGTGGAAGCAACCCCAGTGTCCATGAAAGATAAATGAATAGACAAAATGTGATACATATATACAATGGAATGTTATTCAGCATTTTAAAGGGAAAAAATCCAAAATATGTTACAACATAGATGAACCTTGAGGACATTAGGCTAAGTAACATGTCAGTCACAAAAAGCCAAACAGGGTATGATTATATTTATATGAGATACTTAGAATAGTCAAAATTATAGAGACAGAAAGTAGAATGGTTATCTTCAGATGCTGGGAGTAGGAGAGAATGGGGAGTT
This sequence comes from Mustela nigripes, assembly GCF_022355385.1. Taxonomy (NCBI): domain Eukaryota; kingdom Metazoa; phylum Chordata; class Mammalia; order Carnivora; family Mustelidae; genus Mustela; species Mustela nigripes. Next base: position 40,513,790 of record NC_081570.1, read on the forward strand.
GGGTTTTATTTTATTTTAATTTAATTTTTTTTATTAAGTGATCTCTATGCCCAACATGGGGTTCAAACTCATAACTCCAAGATCAAGAGTTTCATGCTCTACTGGCTGAGCCCATCAGGTGCCCTGGGACTTATTGTTTAATGGTAATAGAGTTTCAGTCTTACAAGATGAAAACAAGATTGAGAGCAATCCATATTCACAGCTCCATCTCCATAGCATGTGGTGGTTGCATATTATAACTGTATTTAATGCCACTGAACTGTGCACTTAAAAATTGTTAACATACAAATGGCTAACAGACACATGAAAAAATGTTCATCATCTCTAGCCATCAGGGAGATTCAAATCAAAACCACATTGAGATACCACCTTACACCAGTTAGAATGGCTAAAATTAATAAGACAGTAAATAATGTGTGTTGGAAAGGATGTGGAGAAAGGAGAACCCTCTTACACTGTTGGTGGGAAGGCAAGTTGGTGCAGCCACTTTGGAAAACAATGTGGAGATTCCTTAAAAAATTAAAAATAGTGCTTCCCTATGACCCTGCAATTGCACTACTGGATATTTACCCCAAAGATGCAGATGTAGTGAAAAGAAGGGCCACCCGTAACCCATGTTCATAGCAGCAATGGCACAGTTGCCAAACTGTGGAAAAAACCAAGATGCCCTTCAGTGGGCAAATGGATAAGGAAGATGTGGTCCATATATACAATGGAGTACTATGCCTCCATCAGAAAGGATGAATACCTAACTTTTGTATCAATGTGGACTGTACTGCAAGAGATTATGCTGAGTGAAATAAGTCAAGCAGAGAGAGTCAATTATCATATGGCTTTACTTACTTGTGGAGCATAGGGAATAACATGGAGGACATGGGGAGATGGAGAGGAGAAGGGAGTTGGGGGAAATTGGAGGGGGAGGCAATCCATGAGAGATTGTGGACTCTGAAAAACAATCTAAGGGTTTTGGAGGGGCAGAGGGTGGGAGGTTGGGTGAGCCTGGTGGTGGTTATTATGGAGGACACGTATTGCATGGAGCACTGGGTATGGTGCATAAACAATGAATTCTGGAACACTGAAAAGATATGAAAAAAAATTTTTAATGGTTAGTATGGGTAAATTTTATGTTAAATGTATTTCACCACAATACAAAATTGAAAAAGTATATATGTGTATTTTTGTGTGTGTAGAAAGAAAAACTAAGAAAACATTAAAAATTAGTGAGTTTGCTATGGAGTAGTATGCCTCCATCAGAAAGGACGAATACCCCACTTTTGTAGCAACATGGACGGGACTGGAAGAGATTATGCTGAGTGAAATAAGTCAATCAGAGAGAGTAAATTATCATATGGTTTCACTTATTTGTGGAGCATAACAAAAAGCATGGAGGACATGGGGAGTTAGAGAGAAGGGGGTTGGGGTAAATTGGAAGGGGAGGTGAATCATGAGAGACTATGGACTCTGAAAAACAATCTGAGGGGTTTGAAGTGGCGGGGGTGGTGGGAGGTCGGGGTACCAGGTGGTGGGTATTATAGAGGGCACGGATTGCATGGAGCACTGGGTGTGGTGAAAAAATAATGGTACTGTTATGTTGAAAATAAATAAATGAAAAAAATAATAAATTAGTGAGTTTGAGTGAATGGTATACAGAATATACTATTTATTTATTGAGGGAATGAGAGAGTGGCAGAGGGAGAGGGAGAAAGAATTCCAAGCAGACTTCAGGCTGAGCATGGATCTGAGGCAAAATCAAGTCAGATGTTCAACTCACTGAGCCCCCCCAGCCCCCCTGCAAAATGTTACACTATTTTTGTTATGTTTTTTAGGTTTGAAATTATTTCAAAATAATTTTCTAAAAGATACCAATTATCCATACCCTCAATTGGTTTTTATCTTTATTTTTTATTTTTTAAAGATTCTATTTATTTATTTATTTGGCAGAGAGAGACACAGTGAAAGAGAAAACAAGTAGGGGGAAAGGGAGTGGGAAAGAAAGAAGGCCTCCCACAGAGCAGGGAGCCAGACATGGGGCTTGATCCCCCTGATCATGACTGAGCCAAAGGCAGATGCTTAATGACTGAGCCACCCAGGCGACCCACAATTGGTTTTTATTATAAGTGTCTGCATTAAATGAACATTATGATGTGGTGATGAGTAGTGAGAAATGACTATTGAAAGATAGAAGACTTCAAAAGTAATTTTGAAGTGTTGTAGAGCTTAGAATAAGTCCAAAAGAGAACAATTTCTGAACGATAACATCACCAAAACAGAATTTATGAAAGGTAGTTCTTACTCAATAGATTATGTTGGAAATAGGCTACTAGATTAAAATCTGGAAGAATATGTAAGTTTAAAGAAGTAACACAGGTTTCTTAAATAAATAATTATAAAATTAGGTAAAAATATATTAGACATATTGCACAGAGGAAGAATTGGCAAACTCTAGTGATGGGGAAGTTATATCGTATAAAGAACTGAGGAATCAAAGGCTTCAATTTTTCCAGTATAACTAACAATAATAGTTACACACCATAATAGAAAAGTGCAAAGAGATAAGAGTTTAGAGGTAAATTTTAAAATAATGACTTTAAGGTGTTTTTAGGAAAACCAATAAGAGACAGTTTCACACTTCCTTTTTTCTGCAGTAAGTTCTTCATTTCACTTTTATCCATTTCTAGCTTCTTTCTCTAGTATTCCTGCTGTACACCTTTGGTTGTTTCTGGAAATCTTCCCCACCCACTCATCAAATTTTCCTCTGAATTTTTCCTTTTGAACAATCCTTTAAAATGATTATATTAGATATTTCATTAATGTAACCATTATTACTACAGCTATGGTGAACTCAAATTGCGACAGCCTTAAATATTAACAATTGTAGTTAACTATAAATAATAAGTATTATTAACTATACCAGTTTCTAACTACTGGGTAAACAGGTCTTATTTTTTAATAAATGCCTTTTTGCAAATTTCATTTTCTTTGTTCAAGACTGCCATAGCTTGTTCAGGCTGTTTTAACAAAGTGCCATAGACTGAGTGGGTTAAACAACAGACATTTATTTTCTTACGATTCCAAAGGCTAGAAGTCCAAAATCAGGTTATTAGTATAACCAATTGCTGGTAAAAATTCTTCCTGGAGTGCAGACCTTCTGGATGTGTTCTCAGATGCTGGAGAAAGAGCAAGCTCTCTGATGTCTTTCTTGTAAGGACACTGTTCCCACTACTCCCACTCATGTCTTATCTAAACTTAATTACCTTCCAAAGGCTCCATCTCCAAATACTTTCACAATGGGGATTAATCCTTTATCTTATGAATTGAAGGGGGGCATAATACATTCCATAGCAAAAATCTGGCCTTTATATAAGTTTAGTTTATGTTAATTTATGCCTTTTGAATGTTATTCTTAATCCTGACAGTAAAGATGGAGCAAGAGATCATTAAAAACATATCCATTTAAAAAATCCACTAATTTGTAAAGTATAAAAGATCCAATTTATGTCCCTATTACCAATTTTGAATATAATTTCATTATTTAACATTTCTTTGAAAATATGTTTACAAACGATGAGAAAACTTGTTATAAAAAGGTTATAATTTGAGCACTTGAAATGTAAAATTAGAATTAATTATAACAAATGAATGAAAATTTGGTGGTGATTTTGTCATATACAATGGCAAGTCAAACACTTTTCTCCCTTCTAGTTCTCAAATTCCCACATTAACATGTTAACCATGGCACCATCTTGTGGATATTTTATCAAATAGCTGAGCTGTGCATACATTTATATGGAAACAAAATGAAAATGAAATGTATCTTTAAATGAAAATGAACGTATCTTTTAAAAAAAGGAAGTTTTAAAACACAGCTTAAGTTCATAAAATAAAATGTTGGCAAGTAATTTTCTTCAATATCTTTCAAAGGACTTTAACTATATAAGTGAACTCTTGAACTAGCTCCAGCCAGCGTCATTATTTCTCTCTTTTTAAGGCATTTTCTGTACTAACTGCTTATATTGTTTCAAACTGGTTAATTATTTCTGAATACACTAAATAGATTGTATTTAGTGTGTATAGTGTACACACATGTTTATTTACATATATAAATATAGGGGTGCCTGGCTGGCTCAGTTAGGGGAGCATGCGATTCTTGATCTCAGGGTTGTGACTTCAAGCCACATGTTCGATGTAGAGAATACTTAAATAAACTTTAAAAAATACATATAAATGTGTGTGTATGCTAATATAAATTTTTATCGATCTAACTTCAGGTTCTTTTAAAAGCTGTAAGTTGATAGACTAGGTTAAAAAGAGATGTTTAAGAAATTGAAGTTTAATCACTTACTGGCTATTAACAACTTATTTTTTTTTTTAAAGATTTTATTTATTTATTTGACAGAGAGAGATTACAGGTAGGTAGAGAGGCTGGCAGAGAGAGAGAGAGAGAGAGAGAGAGAGAAAGAGAGAGAGAGAAGCAGGCTCCCCGCCGAGCAGAGAGCCCGATGTGGGACTCGATCCCAGGACCCCGAGATCATGACCTGAGCCGAAGGCAGCGGCTTAAACCACTGAGCCACCCAGGCGCCCCAACAACTTATTTTGAATCTAATTTTTCTGAGGTAGGATGAAACATACTGGCAACTGTCAAATATTAAAGAGGTTATAACAAAGCACACCAAGTTCTGAACATCAGAACTATACATCAAAACTATGTATTATTTTAATATGAAGGATTTGGTTATTGACCTGTGATAGGAAAGTATATTAAATATATTTTAATTAGAAAAATATCAATCATAATGTTTTGATGACTTCTTCAGAGAGTATGAGGAAAAATCACTAGTGTAATTGATGTGATTTTTCAAAAAAATTGCTGGAAGTGTTTTTCTGTCACACTTTAAGATTCAGAATTGTAAAGTTTCAGAATTCAGAGTTTACAATAGCATTTGAAACCTTCCATTATCTGGGCACATGAGTGCTCAGTTGGTCAAACATCTGACTATTGATTTTGGCTCAGGTCAGGATCTCAGGATAATTAGATTAAGCCCCAAGTGGGGCTTTACAGTGGAGCCTGCTTAAGACTCTTTCTCCTTTTCCTTCTCTACCCCCCACCTCACATGCGTGCTCTCACTCTCTCTAAAAAAAAAAAAATGAAAATTTTCATTACTATATTTACACAAAAGAGAAAGGAAAGTGGAATAGCATCTCTTGTAAACCCTACTGTATACCAAGCAATTAGATACATTACCTAATACAATCCTTCCAACAACCATTTGAGAGGGTATAATAATTTCCAATTTTCAGTTGAAGAAATTTGAGACTTTGGGTAGTAACATATATCACCAAGATCACACAGCTAATAATAACTCATAATTTTAACTTCAGTGTTCGAAGTCCAAATTCCTGTCACAACATAATCCTGCTTTCAAGGAATTCAGACAGATGTCAGAGATTTTAGCCCAGAGATTAAAATACAGTTTAAAAATATATTTGCTCAAAGTCTTGTATGTATACCAAATTAAAATTGTTTAACTTTTTATATGCAAAATTTGAAATGCACATTATTGCATTTTGAGACAAAACTTTTCCAATAGTACCATGCTTTGAAGAAATACTAGGTATGTTATTGTAACATTTCAGGTAGCTATACATAAGAATAAAACATAAATAAATGGCAAATTTTCTTTTTGTTTAGAGGGGCACAGGGAGAGGGAGAATCTTAAGAAGGCTCCACACCCAGCATGAAGCCCCACATGGGTCTCGATCTCACGACCCTGAAATTATGACCTGAGTCAAAATTGAGAGTTGTACACTCAACCAATTTAGTTATCCAGGTGCCCCAAGACCAGATTTTCTTTTTTTTTTTAATTTTTAATTTTTTATATTTTATAAACATATATTTTTATCCCCAGGGGTACAGGTCTGTGAATCACCAGGTTTACACACTTCACAGCACTCACCAAAGCACATACCCTCCCCA
>NC_081570.1:40524763-40762735 GCF_022355385.1 Mustela nigripes
ATATAGTATTCTTGGCTGCATGTTTTTCTTGTTTAGTGCTCTGAAAATATCATGCCAGCCCTTTCTGGCCTGCCAGGTCTCTGTGGATAAGTTAGCTGCCAATCTAATATTTTTACCATTGTATGTTACATACTTCTTTTCTTGGGCTGCTTTCAGGATTTTCTCTTTGTCACTGAGAGTTGTAAATTTTACTATTAGGTGACGGGGTGTAGGCCTATTCTTATTGATTTTGAAGGGCGTTCTCTGAACCTCCTGAATTTTGATGCCCGTTCCCTTTGCCATATTGGGAAAATTCCCCCCAATAATTCTCTCCAGTATACCTTCTGCTCCCCTCTCTCTTTCTTCTTCTTCTGGAATCCCAATTATTCTAATGTTGTTTTGTCTTTTGGTGTCACTTATCTCTCGAATTCTCCCCTCATGGTCCAGTAGCTGTTTGTCCCTCTTTTGCTCAGCTTCTTTATTCTCTGTCATTTGGTCTTCTATATCACTAATTCTTTCTTCTGCCTCATTTATCCTATCAGTGAGAGCCTCCATTTTTGATTGCACCTCATTAATAGCTTTTTTTTATTTCAACTTGGTTAGATTTTAGTTCTTTTATTTCTCCAGAAAGGGCTTTTATATCTCCCGAGAGGGTTTCTCTAATATCTTCCATGCCTTTTTCAAGCCTGGCTAGAACATTGAGAATTGTCATTCTGAACTCTAGATCTGACATATTACCAATATCTGTATTGATTAGGTCTCTAGCCTTTGGTACTGCCTCTTGTTCTTTTTCTTGTGGTGAATATTTCCGCCTTGTCATTTTGTCCAGATAAGAGTATATGAAGGAGCAAGTAAAATACTAAAAGGGTGGCAATAACCCCAGGAAAATATGCTTTAACCAAATCAGAAGAGATCCGAAATCGTGAGGGGGGGAGAAAGGGGATTAAAAAGAGGTTCAAAAAGATAGAAAGAAATAAAAGAATTTAAAAAAGGAAAACGAATAAAGAAAAATATAAAAAAGAAAAAATATATATATTAGATAAACTGGTTAAAAAACGTTAAAAAAGAAAAGGGTAAAAGTTAAAAAAATTTTCACAGAAGATGAGAAAAAAATGAAAAAGAAAAAAAATTAAATTAACTGCAAGACTAAAAAACCACAGGGCGAAAGTCATGAGTTCCGTGATTTGCTTTCTCCTCCTCTGGAATTTTGCTGCTCTCCACCCGCACTCCTTGGTAGGTGAACTTGGTCTTGGCTGGGTTTCTTGTTGATCTTCTGGGGGAGGGGCCTGGTGTAGTGATTCTCAAGTGTCTTTGCCCCAGGTGGAATTGCACCGCCCTTACCAGGGGCTGAGTAATTCACTCGGGTTTGCTTTCAGGAGCTTTTGTTCCCTGAGCGCTTTCCGTAGAGTTCCTGAGGACGGGAATACAAATGGCGGCCTCCTGGTCTCCAGCCCAGAGGAGCCGAGAGCCCGGGGCCCCACTCCTTAGTGCGCCCTCAGAGAACAGCGCCCAGTAACTCCCGTCTGCCTGACCTCCGGCCGCTCTCCGAGCTCACTGAGCCTGTGGCCGGTTCAAGGTAACCTGGAGCTGCGAGCTTACTGTCAGCTCTGTCTCTGTAGCCAGTTTTCCCGTTCCAATACCCGCAAGCTCTGCGACACTCAGACACCCCCGATCCTTCTGTGACCCTGCGGGACCTGAGGCCACGCTGACCCCGCGTGTGCTTCGCCCCGGTTTAGCCTTTGGAGTGATGTCCCTCAGCGGAACAGACTTTTAAAAGTCCTGATTTTGTGTTCCGTTGCTCTGCCGCTTGCCGGGAGTCGGCCCCTCCCCCTGGGTCTATCTTCCTGTCTCTTTGGATTCACTTCTCTGCCAGTCCTACCTTTCAGAAAGTGGTTGTTTTTCTGTTTCCAGAGTTGCTGTTCTTCCTCTCTGCAATCTGCCGATGGATTTGCAGGTGTTTGCAATCTGTAGATAAGCTATCTAGCTGTTCTCCTGCTAGCTGAAGTAGTCTCAGCCTGCTACTTCTCTGCCATCTTGACTCCTCTTAATACCAGATTTTCTTAATGGTAACTCTTAAGCATCAATAACCCTTTAAAAAAATTAACATATAATGTATTACTTGTTTCAGGGGTACAGGTCTGTGATTCATCAGTCTTACACAATTCACAGCACTCATCATAGTCCATACCCTTCTCATCGCCCAGCCACTCCCTCCCTCCCAGCCTCCCTGCACTCCAGCAATCCTCAGTTTGTTTCCTGAGATTAAGAGTCTCTTATGGTTTGTCTCCTTCTTTGGTTTCATCCTGTTTTATTTTCCCCTCACTTCCCCTATTATCCTCTATCTTGTTTCTCAAATTCCTCATATCAGTGAGATCATATGATAATTGTCTTTCTCTGATTGACTTATTTTGCTTAGCTTAATACCTTCTAGCTCTATCCACATCATTGCAAATGGTAAGATTTCTTTTTTGATAGCTGCATAGTATTCCATTGTGTGTGTGTGTGTGTGTGTGTGTGTGTGTGTGTGTGTGTATACATACATACACACCACATTTTCTTTATCCACTTATCTGCTGGTGGACATCTAGGCTTTTTCCATAATTTGGCTAAGCATCAATAATCTTTTAATCATTATTTTCTCTTATTAAGTTCTGTGCCTTGAAACTCTTTGTCTTTTAAAAATCAACAAAAATATGCTAAGAATACTTAACATAAGATCTACTCGCTTAGCAAAATTTTAAGTGTATAATACAGCATTGTTAATTATAGGCACAATGTTGTTTAATAGAGTTCTAGTATTTGTTCATGAGGGAGTAACTGAAACTTAATATACTTTAACAGCAACTCCCCCATTCTCTCTCCCCTCAGCCCCTGGGAACTACTATTGTACTCTGTTTCTATGAGTTTGACTATTTTAGATACCTCATATAAATGCAATCATGTAGTATTTGTATTTTTTTTAGAGTTTCTTTTTTTTTTTTAATTTTATTTATTTATCAGAGAGAGAGAGGGGAAGAGAGAGAGCACAGGCAGACAGAATGGCAGGCAGAGGCAGAGGGAGAAGCAGGCTCCCTGCTGAGCAGAGCCCGATATGGGACTCGATCCCAGGACGCTGGGATCATGACCTGAGCTGAAGGCAGCTGCTTTACCAACTGAGCCACCCAGGTGTCCCTAGAGTTTCTTTTTAATTTTAGAGAGAGATAGAGTGTGGGGGAGGGCAAAAGGAGAGGGAAAGAGAATCTTAAGTAGACTGTGTGATGAGTGTGAAGGAAGATACAGGACTCCATCTCATGATCCAGAGATCATGACTTGAGCAAAAATCATTTGATTTTGCCTCTCTCTCTTTTTTACTTGTGTTCACCTGTTCTGTTTCTTAAATTCCACACATGAATGAAATCATATTATATTTGTCTTTCTCTGACTTAATTTTGCTTAGTATAATACACACTAGCTCCACCCAAGTCATTGCAAATGGCAAGAGTTCATTCTTTTTGATGGCTGAGTAATATTCTATTGTATATAAATACCACATCTTCTTTATCCATTCATCAGTCAATGGATATTCGGGATCTTTCTGTAATTTGGTTACTGTTGATGATGCTTCTGTAAACATCAGCATTCATGTGCCCCTTTGTATCACTATTTTTGAATCCTTTGGGTAAATACCTAATAGTGTAATTTTTGGATTGTATGGTAGTTCTAGTTTTAACTTTTTGAGGAACCTCCATACTGTTTTCCAGAGTGGCTGTACCACTCTGCATTGCATTCCCACCAACAGAGCAAAAGGGTTCCCTATTCTCAGCATCCCGTTGTTAATTTTAGCCATTCTGGCAGGTGTGAGGTGATATCTCATTGTCGTTTTGATTTGTATTTTCCTTATGATCAATGACGTTGAGCATCTTTTCATGGTTCTATTAACCATCTGGATGTCTTCTTTGGAAAAATGTCTGTTAATGACTCTTGCCCATTTCTTGACCAGATTTTTTGGTTTTGTGGGGTGTTAAGTTTGAAAAGTTATTTACGGATTTTGGATACTCACCCTTTATCTGATACGACATTTGCAAATATCTTCTCCAATTCTGTAGGTTGTCTTATAGTTTTGTTCATTGTTTCCTTTGCTGTGCAAAAGTTTTTTTTATCTTGATGAAGTCCCAATAGTTCATTTTTGCCTTTGTTTCCCTTGGCTTTGAAGATGTGTCTAGCAAGAACTTGCTATGGCTGAGGTCAAAGAAGTTGCTGCCTTTGTTCTACTCTATGATTTTCATGGATTCCTGTCTCACATTTAGGTCTTTCATCCCTTTGGGGTTTATTTTAGTGTATGGTGTAAGAAGGTGGTCCACTTTCATTCTTCTGCATGTGGCTGTCCAATTTTTCCAACACCATTTGTTGAAGAGACTGTTTTTTTTCCTTTGGATATTCTTTCCTGCATTGATGAAGGCTAGTAGGCTGTTAATCTTACAGGTATATCTCACACATGATGAGCTGTTTCTCTCTTGCTCCTTACAAGATTCTGTGTTTTTGGCTTTCTATAGTTGGCTGTGTTGTGTCTGGGTGTGGATCTTTTTTAGTTTATCCTCTTTGAAGTCTCTTGAGCTTCTCTGTTATTCAAATAAATGTTTTTCATCAAATTTGGGGAGATTTCAGCCATTGTTTCTCCCAGTATATTTCTTTTTTTTTTCCCCTTCCAGTATATTTCTTATTTCCTTCTCTTCCTCTCTCATCTTCTATCCTTCCCTTTCCTCTCCTTCTACAAATACCATTATGCATATACTGGCATACTTCATGGTGTCCCACAAGTCTCAGGATTTATTTATTTTTGTTCATACTTGTTTTCTTTCTGTTCCTCTATCTAGGTAATTTCAATTGATCTATTTTCAACTTCACTAATTCTTTCTTCTGCCATCTCAAATCTGTTGCTTAACTCCTCTAGTAAATTTTTCATTTCAGTCATTTTCAACTCTAGAATTTCTATTAGGTTCTTTTAAATAAATTATGTCCCTTTATTGATATTCTTTATTTAGTGAGCTGTCATTCTCATACCTTCCTTTAAGTCTTTAGAAATAGTTTTTTTTAGTTCTTTAAAAAATATTTACATATATTTAACAATAACTAATTTAATGTTTTTGTTTAGTAAGTCTAGTGTGATCTTTCTCAGGGGCAGTTATTTATTGGCTCCTTTCTTCCAGTATATGAGTTATACTTTGTTTCATTGAATCTCAAATTTTCTGTTGAAAAAGATAATTTATTTTTTAAAAGATTTTATTTATTTATTTGACAGATAGAGAGAGATCACAAGTAGGTAGAGAGGCAGGCAGAGAGAGAGGGGGATGCAGGCTCCCCACTGAGCAGGGAGCCCAATGTAGGGCTTGATCCCAGGACCCTGAGATCATGACTTGAGCCGAAGGCAGAGGTTTAACCCACTGAGCCATCCAGGCACCCCCGAAAACAGATATTTTAAATAATATAATGTGGCAGCTATGGAAATCAAATCCCCCATAGGGTTTATTGTTATTGTCTATTGTTATCGATCATTGTTTATTTATTGTTGTTGTTTATTGTTGATGCTTACTTACTTAGTGACTTTCCTTAACTCATTTTGTAAAGTATGCATTTTTTTTCATATGTGGTCTTTGAAGGCTCTCCTCAGTTACCTTAGTGGTCAGTTAACAATTACAGAGATTTTCTTAAATGCTTGGAAAAAGCAAGTCTCCTAGTCTTTGCCAAGGGGCCCTGTGTACCCATTGAGGCACACTTTTAACACTCAGGCAGATGGTTTACAACTCTGATTTAGCTGTCATTTCCTGTTTGTTTAGACACAGGTTCAGTCACAAGTGAGAGCTTAAAGCTGTATCGGGTCTCTTATGCACATGCACACAGCTCTGTCATGCTTACAGCCCTATGCATGTGCATAGTCTTATAAATTTCTAGGACTATGTCAGAGTTTTTTAAGACCCTGAGTGGACATCTCATTCCTCATATTTTCCTTTTAAGGTTTTTGGTCAGCTTCTTGCTTGCCCTGTTATTGCCACCCTGGGCAGACTTGATGTTCAACAATTGCCTATGACTGTTTATGACAAGTACTCCAAAGAATAGGCTGTTCAAACTGGGTGAGCCCTGTAATCAGGTGAAATAAAGCAAGCCTCCTGAAAGAGATTTCCCAGAAAACTGTCAGATAGGACAAATAATGACAATTCTCTGACAACAGAGATTTGAGGGAGCTCCTTTTCATGCATGCAAGCCTTCTTATTTTCACGGTGCCTGTGAAACTGTTGGTTTTCAAGTGTTTCACCAAGTTGGAGAGAGGAAGATGGAAATAAGGCAAACTGAGACACTTGGGTAGCTCAGTCGGTTAAGCATCTGCCTTCAGCATGATCCCAAGGTCCTGGGATTGAGTCCCACTTCGGGCTTCTTCTTTGGTGGGGAGCCTGCTGCTCCCTTTGCCTGCTCCTCCCTCTGCTTGTGAGCTCTCTCTTACAAATAAATAAATATAAATTTTTTTAAAAAAGAAAAAAAATAAGGCAAATTTACAAGGTTTGCTGTACTTACAAAGTGAACTACTTTTCTTAAACAAATGGTCTCTGGATTGTTGCAAACATTAGGCTAGTTTCCAGAGTTCTAAAAAAAGTTGATCTTGACAATTTTGGCCATTTGTTTTCTTTGCTTTTAAAGAAGTGAGGATTTTTAGAATTCTTACTTCATTGTTTCCACTAATGTTAGCCACATTTTCATTTTCAGTCAATTTAGAATATTTCTAATTTTTCTTGAGACATTCTGCTTGATCAGGTGTTATTTAGTAGTGTTTTCCAGACATCTTTGTGTTACTTATTCCTAGTTTAATTATATTTGTGTTCAGAAATAGACTTTGTGTTATTTCAATTATTTTGTATCTCTTGAGTTTGTTTTATGACCCAGAATGTTGTCAATCTTGGTGAATATTCCATATTCATAAGCCACTGTTGAGACAAAGTTTCATCAACAAATCAAGTAAACTGTTAACCTCCCACTAGTTAATGCATTAAATCCAGTGTAATATTCCACTTATCTTGGTCCAATTCCTTCAGAATTACTCCCACATTTCCCAGATCTCTGCTGATATACATTAGCAAAGCCTTTCAGTCCTTTTAGTGGTGTGTAAGCTATTTCTTCCTGGGTAATAGTGTGTACTTGATCCTATGTAGCATGCTGAAAATTAACCCTTAATTAGGGCCTAATGGTAATAGGGAGTGGCTATGGTGAGTCTTGAAGAAAATGAGCACCCCCTTTCAAGACATCTGTGCCATATGAAGTTATCACAAGGTTTCTAGAAAAGGAAGGCTAGTCTGCTCAGAAACAAAAAGGTAACTACTTTCTTGGCAAGTGAGGTCCAGAGCGACTTGAGAGCTTAACTGCCATTTACATCTGAGTTCAACCAAATGTCCTCCCTCCAAGTTTCAAGATCCTATTCTTTCCAATTGCTATGGTCTAAATGTTTGTGCCCCATGGGCCCCCAATCCAGGTATTGGAATCCTAACACCCAATGTGATGGTGTCAAGAGGTGAGACCTCCAAAATTTGAGTAGGTCCTGAGAGTGGAAGATTCATGAATGGGATTAGTGTTTTAATGAAAGAAATCTCAAAGAATGTCTTAGGCCCTCCCACAATGTGAAGATATGAGAAGGCTGCAATGCATTAAATGGCCCTTACTCAACCATGCTACCACCCTGATCTCAGACTTTTAAGCTCCAGAACTGTGACAAATAAATTTCTGTTGTTTATAAGCTACCCAGTCTGTGATATTTTGTTGTAGCAGGTTGAACCAACTAAGACACCAATCAATTTTCTGAGCTTTCCTCAGAAACTTGGTGGAGGGGCACCTGGGTGGCTCAGTGGGTTAAAGCCTCTGCCTTCAGCTCAGGTCATGATCTCAGAGTCCTGGGATTGAGCCCCGCATCGGGCTCTCTGCTCAGCAGGGAGCCTGCTTCCCCTTCTCTCTCTCTGCCTGCCTGTCTGCCTGCTTGTGATCTCTGTCAAATAAATGAACAAAATCTTAAAAAAAAAAAAAGAAAGAAAGAAAGAAAGAAAGAAAGAAACTTGGTGGAACTATGAATCCTACTGACACTAATTCAACAATATATGTGATTAAATTTTACATTTTCTTTCTAGGAATATCAGCCCTGTGGTCATTGGATATGAGAGATTTTATGGCTATCAAAGCAGCTCTCTTTTTCTCAGATCACAACTTCAGCTGAGAGATGTAAGATGTGAACTTGTCATTTTCTTTCTGTAAACATTCAGTACAGCCAGTACGATATATTCCCACCAGTTCTTTTAGTCATCATTATCATCATGTTCAAATGCAGCAGTAGCTTGGGTTAATAGGTGAGTTGTTTCAGTTGTTATTTGTTGACAACCATCTGTACGTAATAACATGATTATTTGTGGTGATATTGCATAACATAAGCTACTAGTATCCCACTTTCTATTGGCAAGGATCTCAGCACTACATTCAAGCTCAAAGGCATGACTAATTAAAACCCCAAATTCAATCTTTTCTGGTTTATCTCTTGGGACCATTCCCAGTATCTAATCTGGATGGGTTAGGGTCCACTTAGCAGAAAGATACTACACAGTAATTTAAACAGGGTAAGTTTAGTGTAAAGAATTATGAATTGTAACAAGGAATTATTTAACAAAAAGGGAAGAGATTTCTAGAGTCAAATAGGAGATATAGGGAATAGCACTACCTCCAGGAGTGGGCAGAGCATTCAAAGAAGTAACAAATCTGAAAAAGGGCTCCACTCAGGCTGTGATCTAACCCTCATTGGACATGGTGAAGCTCTGGTTCACTGAGTTACCAGGGGAAGTCATCTAGGAAGGTGTCCCACTGATAGAACTCACGAGGGCTGCTGCACACTGTGCAGAAAGTTGCCTTCTAGGGAACCAAAGGAAGCCATTAATGGTTAGATACCACATGCTGATGGTCACTAAATGCTGTTGGCTGTCACACATTGCAAAAGAGACTTACTACAGAAGCCCACTGAGAAAAGCATACTAAAACCAGGAAGAGAAACCGGTTTTTTTCTTTAGTGTCTCTCCAGCACTGTGGCCTGACAAATATTATCATTATTTCATCAGGCAAAAGAGAAATGTTTACAGGCTGAAGTTCCATTTTACAGAGCAGGCAATGAAGTATGGACCTGGAGCTGAAAGGTACTCAAAATATCTCTAAACAAACTACTTATTAATCATAATGGTGTGAAACCTGATCCCTTAATCAAATGACAGAGGTTAACCTCACCAATGATGGAAGAAACCACTATGTGGGCTACTTAATGTAATGTAATTTAAAAATCCAAGAATTTTTTAATGTTCTTGCAGAGATGCATAACCTGAATCTAATTATGAAGAAACATAAGAAAAAAAAACCCAAATAAACATTCTGCAAAATAACTCTCCTGCAGAGTTCAAAACTGTTGAGATCCCAAAAGTCAAGAAGGACTAAGACACTCTTCTGTATCGAAGGGGAATAAAAGAAGTCTGATCACAAGAATCTTTGGCTATAAAAGACATTGTTGGGACAGGTATTGAAGCTTTAGTGGGATTTCTAGGAGTTCTTTGTACTGTGCTGGCAGTCTTTCTGTAAGTATTTCAAAGCAAAATAAAAGAGTAAGTTAAACAAATAACACAGTCCTATCTGTTAATACAACTGCATGTCTCACCAAAGCAAATACAAATTCCTTAGAATGCCTTCAAAGAATTCCCATGGGTAAAGTTCAAAAATATATAAGCTCATAGTAAAAAAAAAATCATAAAATACCCAAGGAAACAACATATCATATATGAAAGCCAGCATAAAATCAGGTAGCAGAATCAGATCCATAGACTGCAGAATCATTACAAACATAACATAAAATATTCATGTTTATTATATTTTTTAAAATGAAGGAATGAGAACATGGATAAAAGTAAGAGATTATTTTTTAAAACAACAAACATAATATGGAAAACAAATGAATTTCTAGAAATGGAAAATGTTATACTCAAAATGAAGATTAGGAAGATAAATTTGAAGGAATTATTTTACACTTAGCACAGGAAAAAATGAAAGCTATTAAGACAAAGGGAGGGTAAATTAAGAAGGTCTAATTAGTTTTCAGAAGGAGAGGATAGAGTGAATAGAGAAGCAGCAATATTTTAAAAGATAATGCCTTAGAATTATTCAGAACTTAGAAAGTTCAGGAATCCCAACAAATACCAAGAATTTTAAGCAGAAAATCTTTACTTAAATACTTTATAGTGAAACTAGAATATAAGACCAAGAAAATCCTAAAAACTAGCCAGAGAGAAAAAACATGCCCATGAAAAGAATGCCATTAGACTGATAGCTGACTTATTAACACTGGCATCAAAAGCTGAATGAGATTAGACAATTAAGTTTCAACCCAAAATTCCCCTTGTTGAAAATATCACTTAAGAACCAATTCAAACTAAAAATAACTTTTAAAATTATTTGTATTAACACATAATGTGCTATTTGCCGCAGGGGTACAGGTCTGTGAATCATCAGGCTTACACATTTCACAGCACTCACCATAGCACATACCCTTCCCAATGTCCATAACCCAACCACCCTATCCCTAATCCCCTGCCTCCCAGCAACCCTCTGTTTTGTGAGATTAAGAGTCTCTTATGGTTTGTCTCCCTCTCGATCCCATCTTGTTTCATTTTTTCCTTCCCTACCCCCCACAATCCCTGCCCTGCCTCCAATTCCTCATATCAGAGAGATCATACAATAATTGTCTTTCTCTGATTGATTTATTTGCTCAGCATAACACCCTCTAGTTCCATCCACCTCATTGCAAATGGCAAGTTTCATTTCTTTTGATGGTTGCATAGTATCCCATTGTACACATATGCACCGCATCTTTCTTTTTTTTTTTTTTAAGATTTATTTATTTATTTGACAGACAGAAATCACAAGGAGGCAGAGAGGCAGGCAGAGAGAGAGGAAGAAGCAGGCTCCCCGCCGAGCAGAGAGCCCGATACGGGACTCGATCCCAGAACCCTGGGATCACGCATCTTTCTTTTTTAAGAGTTTACTTCTCTCAAATCACATTTTTAATCAATCAATCAATTAATTAATTAATACATCTATTTATTTAGCTAATCTATTCAGCTCAGTGCCCTTGTAATTCACTTGGCCTTTCCCACATAGTCAAAAATGGCTTATCTAAGTTCCAGACATAACATGTGCAACCCAGGAGCAAAAGGGAAGGAACCAAGGCATGTATTTTTCAAACTGCCCACACCCATCTCCCAGAAGAATTAGTTGTACATCTCAATCTCATGAGGGAGTGACATGGTCACCCCAAACTACAAAGAAAAAAGAAAGGGGAAAAATAACTCTCATGGTTGGTTTACATCAACTAAGACTTATCACCCAGGGCCTACTATGTTGCTACCTTGAACAAGGTCCAAGTACTTTTAGTGAAAAACTAATAGGAGATAAACATTTGGTGGGCAACTGACAGTTACTTCCAGTCACTAATTTTTTAATTAGTCATGCTTCCAATCTATAAGAGAGAGATATATTCTGTTCCTTCCTCTATAAATTCTGAAGAAACTAGGATCATAAATATAATTTTAGGTCTTTTTTTACAGTTCTTTTTTAAATTTTTTATTTCTTTATAAACATATAATTTATTATTAGCCCCAAGGGTACAGGTCTGTGAATTGCCAGGTTTACACACTTCACAGCACTCACCATAGCATATACCCTCCCAAATGTCTACACCCCCACGAACCTCTCCCTCCCCGCCTCCCCCTGGCAACCCTCAGTTTGTTTTGTGAGATAGAGTTTCCTATGGTTTGTCTCCCTCCTGATCCCATCTTGTTTCATTTATTCTTTTCCTACCCCCCACACCCCCCACGTTGCCTCTCTACTTCCTCATATCGGGAAATCATATGATAGTTGTCTTTCTCCAATTGACTTATTTCACTAAGCATAATACCCTCTAGTTCCATCCACGTTGTCACAAATGACAAGATTTCATTTCCTTTGATGGCTGCATAATATTCCATTGTATATAAATACCACATCTTCTTTATCCATTCATCTGTTGAATGAAGTTCTATAGTTCAGCTATTGTGCCCATTGCCGCTATAAACATTTGGGTGCATGTGCCCCTTCAGATCACTACATTTGCATCTTTAGCATAAATATCCAGTAGTGCTATTGCTGGGTTGTAGGGTAGCTCTACTTTTAACTTTTTGAGAAGCATCCATCCTGTTTTCCAGAGCAGCTGCACCAGCTTGCATTTCCCACCAACAATGTAGGAGGGCTCCCCTTTCTCCACATTCTTGCCAACATTTGTCATTTCCTGACTTGTTAATTTTAGCCATTCTGACTGGTGTGAGGTGGTATCTCATTGTGGTTTTTTTTTTTTTTTAAAGATTTTATTTATTTATTTGACAGAGAGAAATTACAAGTACACTGAGAGGCAGGCAGAGAGAGAGAGAAGGAAGCAGGCTCCCTGCTGAGCAGAGAGCCCGATGCGGGACTCGATCCCAGGACCCTGAGATCATGACCTGAGCCGAAGGCAGCGGCTTAACCCACTGAGCCACCCAGGCGCCCTCTCATTGTGGTTTGATTTGTATTTCCCTGATGTGGAGTGATGTGGAGCACTTGTTCTTGTCTCTGTTGGCCATGTGGAAGTCTTCTTTGCAGAAATGTCTGTTTATGTCTTCTTCCCATTTGTTGGTGGGTTATTTGTTCTTTGGGTGTTGAGTTTGATAAGTTCCTTACAAATTTTGGATACCAGCCCTTTATCTGGTATGTCATTTATGAATATATTCTCCTATTCTGTCAGTTGTCTTTTGGTTTTGTTAACTGTTTCCTTTGCTGTGCAAAAGCTTTTGATCTTGATGAGGTTTCAATAGCTTTTGATCTTGATGAGGTTTCAAATAGTTTTGCCCTTGCTTCCCTTGTCTTTCGCGGTGTTTCTAGGGAAAAGTTGCTGTGGCTGAGGTTGAAGAGGTTGCTGCCTGTGTTCTCCTCAAGGACTTTGAGTCTATTTTTGTGTGTGGTGTAAGGAAATGGTTCAGTTTCATTTTTCTGCATGAGGCTGTCCAATTTTCCCAACACCATTTGTTGAAGAGACTGTCCTTTTTCCATTGGACATTCTTTCCTGCTTTGTCAAAGATTAGTTGACTATAGAGTTGAGGGTCTTTCTGGGATCTATATTCTGTTCCATTGATCTGTGTGTCTCTTTTTGTGCCAGTGCCATACTATCTTGATGATTATAGCTTTGTAATAGAGCTTGAAGTCTGGAATTGTAATGCTACCAACTTTGATTTTCTCTTTTAAAATTCCTGTCACTATTTGGGGTCTTTTCTGGTTCCAGATAAATTTGAGGATAATTTGTTCCATTTCTTTGAAAAAATGTGATGGTATTTTGATAGGGATTGCATTAAATGTGTAGATTGCTTTAGGTAGCATAGACATTTTCACAACATTTGTTCTTCCAATCCATGAGCATGGAACGTTTTTCCATTTTTTCTTCTTGTGTCTTCCTCAATCTCTTTCATGAGTACTTTATAGTTTTCTGAGTACAGATTCTTTACCTCTTAGGTTAGGTTTATTTCTAAATATCTTATAGTTTGGGGTGCATTTGTAAATGGGATTGACTCCCTAATTTCTCTTCCTTCTGTCTTGCTGTTGGTGTATAGAAATGCAACTGATTTCTGTGCTTTGATTTTATATCCTGACACTTTGCTGAATTCCTGTATGAGTTCTAGCAGATTCGGTGTGGAGTCTATTGGGTTTTCCACATAAAGTATAATATCATCTGCAAAGAGTGAGAATTTGGCTTCTTCTTTGCTGATTCAGATGCCTTTTATTTCTTTTTGTTGTCTGATTGCTGAGGGTAGGACTTCTAGTACTATGTTGAATAGCAGTGGAGCTAGTGGACATCCTTGCTGTGTTCCTGACGTTAGGGGTAAAGCTTTCAGTTTTTTCCCCTTGAGAATAATATTTACTGTGGGTTTTTCATAGATGGCTTTGGTAATACTGAGTTATGTACCCTCTATCCCTACACTTTGAAGAGTTTTGTTCAGGAAAGGATACTGTACTTTGTCAAATGCTTTTTCAGCAGCTATTGAGAGTATCATATGGTTATTGTTCTTTCTTTTATCAATGTATTGTATCACACTGATTGATTTGTGGATGTTGAACCAACCTTGCAGCCCAGGAATAAATCCCATTTGGTCATGGTGAATAATCCTTTTAATGTACTGTTGGATCCTATTGGTTAGTATATTGGTGAGAATTTTTGCATCCAGATAAAGAATGTTGGATATCTGAATTTTTGCATCTTGATCAAGGGTATTGGTCTGTAATTCTCCTCTTTGATGGAGTCTTTGTCTGCTTTTGGGGTCAAGGTAATGCCAGCCTCATAAAATGAATCTGGAAGTTTTTCTTCCATTTCTATTTTTTGGAACAGTTTCAGGAGAAGAGGTATTAATTCTTCTTTAAATGTTTGGTAGAATTCCCCTGGGAAGCCATCTGGCCCTGGGCTCTTGTTTGTTTGGGATATTTCAAATGACTGCTTCACAATCTCCTTACTGGTTATGGGTCTATTCAGGTTTTCTATTCCTTCCTGGTTCAGTTTTGCTAGTTTACATGTCTCTAGAAATGCGTCCATTTCTTCCAGATTGTCAAACTTGCTGGCCTATAGTTGCTCATAATATGTTCTTATAATTGTTTGTATTTCTTTCCTGTTAACAGTTTGTGATCTCTCCTCTTTAATTAATGATTTTACTAATTTGGGTTCTTTCTCTTTTCTTTTTAATAAGTCTATCCAGGGGTTTATCAATCTTATTAATTCTTTCAAAGAATCAGCTCCTACTTTCATTGATTTGTTCTGCTGTTCTTTTGGTTTCCATTTCTTTGATTTCTGCTCTGTTGGGTTTAGGCTTTCTTTGCTGTTCTTTCTCCAGATCCTTTAGATGTAGGGTTAGGTTGTTTCTTGAGAAAGGCTTGTATTGCTATATATTTACCTCTCAGGACTGCCTTTGCTGTGTCCCACAGATTTAGATATATTCAGATTTGGAGCAGTTGTGCTTTCATTATCATTTGTTTCCATGAATTTTTTTCAATTCTTCCTTAACTTCCTGGTTGACCCATTCATTCTTTAGTAGACTGCTCTTTAGCCTCCATGTATTTGGGTTCTTTCTAAATTTCCTCTTGTTATTGAGTTCTAGCTTCAGAGCATTGTGGTCTGAAAATATGTAGGGGATGACCCTAATATTATGGTACCAGTTGAGACCTGACTTGTGACCCAGAATGTGATCTATTCTAGAGAATGTTCCATGTGCACTAGAGAAGAATGTGTATTCTGTTTCATTGGGATGGAATGTTCTGAATATATTTGTGATGTCCATCTGGTCCAGTGTGTCATTTAAAGCTTTTACTTCCTTGTTGATCTGCTTAGATGATCTGTCCATTTCAATGAGGGGGGATGTTAAAGTCCCCTACTATTATTGTATATTGTCAATGTGTTTCTTTGGTTTTGTTATTAATTGGTTCATATAGTTATCTGCTCCCATGTTAGGAGCATAGATATTTAAAATTCTTAAATCTTCTTGTTGGACAGAGCCTTTAAGTATGATATAGTGTCCTTCCCCATCTCTTATTAAAATATTTGACTTAAAATCTAATTTATCTGATATAAGGATTGCCACCCCAGCTTTCTTTTGACATCCATTAGCATGGTAAATGGTTTTCCACCCCTTCACTTTAGATCTGAAGGTGTCTTTGGGTCTAACATGAATTTCTTGCAGACAGCATATCAATGGGTCTCTCTTCCTTTCTCTCTCTCTTTTTATCCATTCTAATACCCTGTGTCTTTTGATTGAGGAATTTAACCTATTTACATTCAGGGTAACTATTGAGAGATGTGAATTTAGTGACATTGTATTGCCTAAAAGATGACTGTTACTGTATATTGTCTCTGTTCCTTTCTGGTTTGTTACTTTTAGGCTCTCTGTTTGCTTAGAGGACCCTTTTCAATGTTTCCTGTAGGGCTGGTTTGGTGTTTGCAAATTCTTTTAGTTTCCGTTTATCCTGGAAGCTTTTTATTTCTCCTTCTATTTTCAGTGACAGCTTAGCTGGATATAGTATTCTTGGCTGCATAGTTTTCTCATTTAGTTCTGAATATATTATGCTAGTCGTTTTTGGTCTGCTAGGTCTCTGTGCATAGGTCTACTGCCAATCTAATATTTTTACCATTGCATGTTAGAGACCTCTTGTCTTGAGCTGCTTTCAGGATTTTCTCTTTCTCACTAAGACTTGTAAGTCTTGCTATTAGATGACAGGATGTGGACCTATTTTTATTGATTTTGAGGGGAGGGTTCTGTGCCTCCTGGATTTTGATGCCTGTTTCCTTCCCTAAATTAGGGAAGTTCTCCACTATCATTTGCTCCAATATACCTTCTGCCCCCCTCTCTCTTTCTTCTTCTTATGGGATCCCAATTATTCTAATATTGTTTTATCTTATGGTATCACTTATCTCTTGAATTCTTCCCTTGTGGTCCAGTAGTTGTTTTTCTCTCTTTTCCTCAGCTTCTTTATCTCCATCACTAGGTCTTCTATATCACTAATTCTCTCTTCTGTCTCATTTATTCTAGCTGTAAGAACCTCCATTTTTTTATTGCACCTTATTAATAGTTTTTTATTTCAACTTGGCTTGATTTTTATTCTTTTATTTCTCCAGAAAGGGATTCTCTAATATCTTCCATGCCTTTTTCTAGCCCAGCTAGCACCTTGATTATCACCATTCTGAACTCTAGTTCTGACATATTACCAATGTCCATATTGATTAGGTCCCTAGCCACTGGTACTGCCTCTTGTTCTTTCTTTTGTCATGACTTTTTCCACTTGGCATTTTATTCAGATAAGATATAAGAATGAGAGAATAAAATATTAAAAGGGTGGAAAGATCCCAGAAAAATATACAGTAACAAAATCAGAAGAGACCCAAGCCCAGGGGTGAAGTAAAAGGGAAAAAATTAAAAAATTTTACATAGATATAGATATAGATATACTAGACTGGTGAATAGAACAGAGCCACACCCTTGATTTTGTGTGTATTCTGGCCTCTTAGAAGAAACTACCTCCCAAAATTTTAAAGAAAGAAAAACTTATATATATATACAAAAATAAAGGTCAACACAATGAAGTGATGGAATATGACTGTAAAGATGAAAATTAAAATGATTTTTAAAAAGGAATCAATAAGATAAGTTGGAAAAAGAAAAAAAAAAAGGAGAGAACATGAGAAGGCTGGAGTCTAGAACAAAGCCATGAGCTAGATTTAGGGTATATTTTGACCTATCAGAAGAAATTGCATTCCAAGATTTTAAAGAAAAAAACCTATATGTATACAAAAAGTAAGGTTAAGTAGAATGAAGGAATAAAATATGACTGTAACAATGAAAATTTTAAAAATTTTTAAAAAGGTATTGATAAAATTGTTTTAAAAATGTTAAAAGAGGAAAGAGGAGAAGTTAAAAAATAGACTAAGAAAAAAACTAGATTAAAAAAATTTACCTTTGCAAGACTAAAGGATCATGGGGAAAACTCCATGAATTCTATTTGTTGCTTTCTCCTAGACTGGAATTCCGCAATTCTCATTGATTGGTGAACTTGGTCTTGGCTGGATGTTCTTGTTGATCTGGGGAAAAGGACTGTTGCAGTGATTGTCAAATGTCTTTGCCCAAGGTGGAATTGCACCACCCTTGTCAGGGGCAGGCTAAGTATTCTGCTTGGGCTCACTCTCAGTAGCTCTTGTTCCCTGAATGCTTTCGTACAGCTTTGGAGAACAGGAATTAAAATGGCAGCCTCCCAATTCCCAGTCCAAAGGGGCTGAGTGCTCAGGGCCCCACTCCTCAGTGCACCCTCAGAAACAGTCAATCCCTCCTATCTCCCTGGTCTCCGGCCATACTCCAAACTCACCCGTCCTATGACTGAGCATTTTTATCTCTGGTGTACAGTCCTGTTTGTAGTCTCCAAACCCAACAAATTCCTGCCATGGGCTCCCATGCTGCTTCTCCCAGAAGAGGAAAGAGGGTGTCTCTCTGGATCTGCCACTTATGTTGTCCCTGTTCGAAGAGCAGTGGCCCAACTGTTCCTTAGATCATGGCTTAAGGTAGCCCCAGGCTGAGAGCCTACTCCTCAGTCATGTCTCCATAGTCAACTTCCCCACTCGGATTCCTAGTAGTTCTGCCACACTCAGACACCCCTGGTCTTTCTGTGACCACAGAGGTCCTGAGACACACTGCTTAGTCTCTGGAGTGATGTCCCTCAGTGGATCAGACTTCTAAAAGTTCCAATTTTGTGCTCTGCTGCTCCACTGCTTGCCAAGAGTTGGCCTCTTCCTCCCATAGTCTATCTTCCCATTGCTTTGGATTCACTTCTCCACACCTTCTACTCTCCAGAAGTGGTCAATTTTCTTCTCCCAGAATTGTTGTTCTTTTTCTCTTCTATCTCCTGTTGAGTTTTGGGAATGGTTGATAACTATCCAGCTGAACTCCTAGTACCTAATGATAGTTCAGTCTCCTACTCCTCTGCCATCTTGCTTCCTCTCTCCCTAAAAATAATTTTAAACATAAAAGAATTGAGAGAATTTGTTACAAACAGATCCTAGTAAAAAATATTTTAAGAGAGAAATTTCAAGTAGGAAGGAAATAAACACAAATAGAAGGTCTTTGAGATGTAAAATGAATATGCAAGATGGGATAAATAATTCAAATGTAAGAAAAATAATAAATAATTCTTACCCAAAAAGATAAAGAGATTTTTTCTAAGTTTTATTTAAATTCCAGTTAGTTAACATAGAATGTAATATTTGCTTTAGGTGTAGAATTTAATGATTCATCACTTATATATGACACCCTGTACTCATCACAAGTGCCCTCCTTAATCCCCAACACATATTTAACCAATTCCCCTGCCCACCTCCCTTCCCATAACCCTCAGTTTATTTGTTATGATTAAGAGTCTGTTACTTGGTTTTGCTCTTTTCTCCCTCCTATGTTCATTGATTTTTTTCTTTGAATTCCACATATAAGTGAAATGATAGGGTATTTGTTGTTCTCTGACTGCCTTAGTTTTACTTAATTTTGCCATCCATGTCACTGCAAATGGCAAGATTTCATTCTTTTTTATGGCTAAGTAATATTCTACTATATTATATTCTTTACCCATTCATCAATTGATGGATATTTGGGCTGTTTCCATAACTTGGCTATTATTGATAATGCTGTTATAAATATTGGGGTGCATGTATCCCTTTGGATCAGTATTTTTGTATGCGTTGGGTAAATACCTAGTAGTGTAATTGCTGGATCACAGGGTAGTTCTATTTTTTTTTTAAAGATTCCATTTATTTATTTGACAGAGAGAGATCACAAGTAGGCAGAGAGGCAGGCAGAGAGAGAGAGAGGAAGGGAAGCAGGCTCCCTGCTGAGCAGAGAACCCGATGCGGGACTCGATCCCAGGACCCTGAGATCATGACCCGAGCCAAAGGCAGCGGCCCAACCCACTGAGACACCCAGGCGCCCCAGGGTAGTTCTATTTTTAACTCTTTGAGGAAACTCCATACTGTTTTCCAGAGTGACTGCACCAGTTTGCATTTCCACCAACATTGTAAGAGGGTTCCCCTTTTCAGCATCCTTGCCAACACCTGTTGTTTCCTATGTTGTTAATTTCAGCCATTCTGATTGGTATAAGGTGAATGTCATTGTAGTTTTGATTTGCATTTTCCTGATGGTGAGTAATGCTGAGCATCTTTTCATGTGTCCATTAGCCATCTAATTCTTTGACATTTATTCATGTCCTCTGTCCATTTTTTAACTGGATTATTTGTTTTCTGGGTGTTGAGTTTGATAAGTTCTTTATACATTTTGTATACTAATCCTTTACCAGATATGTCATTTGTAATATCTTCTCCCATTCCAGGGGTTGACTTTTAGTTGTATTATTTCCTTTGCTGTGCAGAAGCTTGTTATCTTGATGAAATCCCAATAGTTTATTTTTGTTTTTGTTTTCCTTTCCCTGTGTCTAGTAAGAAGTTGTCATGGCCAAAGCCAAAGAGCTTACTGCCTATATTTTTCTCTAGGATTTGTATGGTTTCCTGTCTCACATTTAGGGCTTTTATCCATTTTTAATTTATTTCTGTATATGGTATAAGAAAGTAGTTCATTTTCATTTTTTTTTTTGTTTTTGTTTTTCTTTTTTGCTTGTTTCGGTCCAGTTATATTACAAAGCTATAGTGATCAAGACAGTGTGATACTGGCATAAAAACAGACACATAGATCAATGAAACAGAGTAGAAAACTCAGAAATGAACCTTCATAAATATGGGAAATTAATCTTCAACAAAGCAGGAATGAATATCCAGTGGAAAAAAGACAATCTCTTCAACAGATGGTGTTAGCAAACACTGATTTAAAAAAAATAAAAACAACATCATCAGGGTTTAAAAAAGCAGAAAAAGCACATGAAAAAATAACGTGTAATTCAGGAGAGTTTGATATAAATTATTGTATTGACTCATTTATTCCAGTCCTATTTTTATTTTGTCTTTTTAAAAAAGTTATTTATTTATTTGCCAGAGAGAGAGAGAGAGAGAGATCACAAGTAAACAATGTCAATAATAAAAGCTCTGTTAAGAGACAAAGACTGATTCAGTGTATGAAAAAATAAAATCTAGCAATATTAGAGGCATATCTAAAACCAAAGAATACAGTAAGGTTAAAAACTAAAGAGATAGAAAACATATACCTGAGAGAGAGAGAAGCAGGCTCCCCACTCAGCAGAAAGCCTTACATGGGCCTTGATCCCAGGACTGAGGTCACTACCTGAGTCAGAGGCTTAACCCACTGAGCCACACAGGCACACCTTTATTTTGTCTTTATGCTTATATTTTAGCACTTGTGGAATAAAATCAAATGTTGACCACTCAAATATTTAGATTAAATAATAAGAACAGACAAAATAGTTAATTATTTGAAGTATTCTAGAATCTCTGTGTTGTTTGGGAAAAAGATAAACATATTAAATAATTTTCATCTTTGATATGTTAAGTATGAATATAAAAATATAAAAAGTAAGCACTAATATATTAGAGTTAGAGTAGATACTTTCTGAAATAGTAGTGGGTAAAAAAATAAAATGACAAAAATTCAGGAGTTGCAAAGAAGATAGAAAAAAGAAACAAAAAAAGATAAAAGATAACACAAATCCAAGAATATCGAAACAAAAAAAGATAAAAGATAACACAAATCCAAGAATATCAATAATTATCATACATAAAAGTGTATAAAAGCTCTGCTAAGAGACAAAGACTGATACAGTGGATGAAAAAATAAAATCTAGCAATACTAGAGGCATATTTAAAACCAAAGAATACAGTAAGGTTAAAAACTAAAGAGATAGAAAACATATACCAGGAAAATATTAACCACAAGAAAGTTAGTATACTAATACAAAAACAGGCTTCAGTGTAAAATATATTAACAATAGAGAATAACAACATAATTTACCAAAAGTTTAATAATTCTAAATAATTCTTTTATGTACCTAAAAAATTATATATGTGTGTGTGTGTGTACGCATGCATGTATGACATACATATGTATGTGGTAATGGTGAATGTACATATATATATATATATATATATATATATCTCCACATTCACCATTACCACGTATATATGTATAAATATATATATATATATATATATATATATATATATATGACATACATATACACATGACAACAATGGACAGAACTACAAGGAAAAATAAGCAATTCTACCAACACAGTGAAAGACTTTTATTCTTTTTATTGTAAAATGAAACAGATAAAGAGTAATACATGAATGCTTAGTTTAAGAATTATTATAAAGTGAATACTCTTGAAACTAGGTAAGAAGAACACACAAGTTAGTGTGTTTCTCTGACTCCTGTTATTTCCAGCAAGTTCATAGCTAGATCCAGTGGCTTCAGTAGACTCAGGTTCATTCACATGATCAAGACCATGGGAAATGCTGTGGTCATTCATTAAGAGACACACTATGTCTAGTTGTGATTTAACAACCATTGCTGCCAAATGCTTATAAGCATTAATTCACTGAGACTTCCAAAGTCCTGATATTCTAATGCTAATATTTCTTTTTTATTCGGTGAAATGCTTCATTAAAGTGATGCTTCTCTTTGTCTATTATTTGCGTACCAAATGATATAGTTCATGCAGGAAAGGAAGGATAAACTCTTGATCTTTCCCTTTATCAAGTTTAAAATCTCATATTTTTTCCTGTCATGTTCTGAATGTGACCAACTTTTTTTTTTTTATCACTATGAACTCATGGATTCTATGAATTTCAATCTATTGTAATTTTGATCTTCACTAAAGCTCAATTTGTCCCAAATCTGGCCAGTGGGAACCTCTTCAAATTTAGTCATGTATCCTTTTGATTTGATACTAGTATTCTTTGATACCTTCCTTGCTATCTGGTATGACAAGATGTTCTAGGCTCATCTTGCACATTTTCTGAACTAAACCACTTTTCTAAGAAGCTCTGGTTTCTTAAAGTGGCAAATGTTAATTCTAGAATACAACCTGGGAATGTGGGTGCTAGGGGAAACATCTATATGACATCTCACATGTTCATATTAACACTTCCAATTCAAATTTAATACTATGGTGTTTTTATATGACCTCTTCTATCTTCCATATTACTTCTCTATTTTCCCTCTTCCATACTGAGAATCTTGGTTCTCAAAGACATAGGGTATGATGGTAATGAGAGATTTTAACATACTTCTGTCAGTAACTGATATACAGATTTTTAAATGCAGTTATATAGAATATGCAAACATAATTCACAAACTTAATTTACTGAGAATACTTAAGACATTGCAACTTGAACTGAAGAATTCCTGTATCAGTTAGGGTCTCAACAGTAAACACATGGAACACTTGAAAAAAGGATAATTCAATGAGGGTTTATTTATAAGGGAATATTTGTAAGATGTAGGTACAGGGAAACCACAAGAAATAGTTCATTAACCCTGAGCTTAATAGTAGCCAAGCTGTCACTACCCAAAAGAGAAAAGGGAAGTTATCATAATTTGGGAGGAAAGAATTATGTTGAATTAGGTATCTTGAAAAGAACGATAGCTGTAAGGCAAGAGACATGGCCACGTGATTTTGCAGAAAGTAGTCCCCTTGCAGGGAATAATTACCCTGACCTTAGCCTTATCCCACCCTTTAATCTGTTGGGGATTGTTCACCTAGATTACTTAATACAATAATTTCATAATTTGTTCATGCTTCCTCTCTTGTTTTCCCTCAATATATTCTCAGCACAGTACCCAAAATGATCCTATTAAAACATAATAGAGGATCTGGAGAAGATGGCAAAGTAGGAAGCACCATGAATCTGTCTCCCCACCTAAATGACAACTGCACTGTCAGAATCTGTCTGATATAACTAATTTTGAAACTCTGGAGTCTGTTGAAGGCTCACAACTTCCAGGATAAGGTCTAGACAGATACATTGTGGTTACTTTTAGTCAATTTTAGCTCTTAGCACAGTAGCAGCTACCTTCTCCCAATGCCCAGACATATGGCAGGAAGCTGTACATGTGTTCCAAAAGCATCTTGAACACGTTTGTAGGAGCTAGGATGGGTACCTGCCCTCCAAATATTGGTGAGTTGCGCTTTGATGACTGATTGCTGCACTTGATCACAAAGGTACAAAGAGTATGGCAGTCATTCTTGTTAAATCTCCTCCAAGAGTTGCAAGCCCCTCCCACTCTAGCTGAAGTGAATTCCAGGACATTTAAAGGGCTTTGTACCCCTCTTTTTAAAAAACCCTTCATTTTTTGCTTTTATCCTTTCAGTAGCCAGATGTGAAAGACTAGTACATTAAAAAACAACTGAATATATGGAGAAAAATCACTAAGTGACTGTACATGCCCAGAAAAGACTTTAGAAGACATTAAGTTGGGGCGCCTGGGTGGCTCAGTGGGTTAAAGCCTCTGCCTTTGGCTCAGATCATGATCCCAGGGTCCTGGGATCGAGCCCCACATCGGGCTGTCCGCTCTGCGGAGAGCCTGCTTCCTCCTCTCTCTCTCTCTGCCTACTTCTGATCTCTGTCTGTCAAATAAATAAATAAAATCTTTAAAAAAAAAAAAAAAAGAAGACATTAAGTTTACTTGTTGAGCTGATCATTGGCACAGAAACAGCACAGAAAAAAAAACAATAAAAAAGCATAAAAATCTTTTAAAAATAACAAAACCCAGCAAATCCTGGGGAAAGGAGAGTATCTGATTGCCAGAGTTATCACATTATTAGATTCAATGTCCAATGTTCAATAACAACAAAAATCACAAGGTATACATAGAAAGAGGAAAGTGTGACCCATTAAAAGGAAAAAAGGTAAATCAACAGACTCTGTCCCTGAAAAATACTTAATAGGAAATATATTAAAGATTTGAAAACTCTAAAGATGCTGAAAGAAATAAAGGAAGATGTAGAGAGTCAGGAAAGTGATATATGAATGAAATGGAAATATCAATAGATTAAAAAACTAAAAAGAAACTAAAATGAAATCACAAGGCTGAAAGGACAGTAATTGAGATGAAAAGTTCACTAAAGGGATTCCAAGACAGATTTGATTGAGCAGGCAGAAGAAAGAATTGGTGAACTTGAAGATAGAACAATAGGAATTGTCAAGACTGAGGAACAGAATGAAAAAAAGATTGAAGATAAGTGAACAGAGCCCAAGGGACCTGTGGGACACTACTACTTATTGTGGAAGTCCCAGAAGGATAAGAGAGAGAGAAAGGGGCAGAGAGAATATTTGAATAAATAATGGCTGAAAACTTCCCAAATTTGAGGAAAGACATGAACATAAACATTCAAGAAGCTCAACAAACTCCATGTATAATAAAACCAAAGAAACTCATAACACGTTATAATCAAACTTGCAAAAGCCAAAGGGTGAACCTTGAAAGCAGCCAGAGATAAGCAAATTATATAACACACAAGGGATTGCTAATAAGATTATCAGCAAATTTCTCATCAGAAACTTTGGAGACCAGAAGGCAGTGGGCCAATATATTCAAAGTGCTAAAAGAAAAAAGTCTCAACCAATAATCCTATATCTGACAAAACTGTCATTCAAAAGTGAAGGAGAAATCAAGACATTCTCAGAAAAACGAAAGCTGAGAGTTCATAATCACCATAATTGCCTTGCAAAAAATGCTCAGGGAAATTCTACAAGGTAAAAGGAAAGGACACTAGACAGTAACTTGAAGCTGTAAGAAGAACTAAAGATCTCAATAAAGGTAAACACATGGGTAATTATAAAACCTAGTATTACTGTAACAATGGTATATAACTTTCTGCTTTTTACAATCTCTGCCTTATTTTTCTGTTTAACATTTATCATCTAAATGTGCAATATATTTTGTTGATATTTATTTGTCTTGTTTACTACCTTAATCTCCAATCAGAACATAACTCCTTGAAGACAAGGACTTCTCTCTGATTAGTCATAAGTCTCACACAAATAAGAGATCAACAAATATCTGTTGGATTAATGAATGAAAGAATATGGTTTAAGAATTAATAAAGTTAATCTACATTTTACATACATTAAAAAATGATTAATGTATTTTCACCAGTCTGTATAATGTTGCTCTGAACTATTCACAGTTCAGGAAATGCTAGCCCGAGCTTGCTTAATGATAACATAGAACTCTTCTTATTTCACTAGATGCTCTCTTCTTTTCCTCTACTCTATAGATGGAGCTAAATGAACTTGGGAGGCAAAGGACAAAAATATGTAGAAATACCCAGGCATAGGCTTTAGAACCAAACATGGATTTACATGCCAGATACCCTACCTGATAGTGTAGGGTTTTTAACCTCTATTTGCTTTCATTTTGCAAAGACAGTATGAAATAGTGGGAAAAGTATATTGGTTTAAGAATCCGAGTCTTGGATTCCAATGTAGTTGTGGCTTTGGGCAGTTATTTAACATATAACTCAATTTTCTCATCTATGATGTAAAGATAATTTCTTCTTCATAGGGTTCTTATAAAAATATACAATAAAGCACCTGACACAGAAGGTGTAATGTAAATGTTCATTTTTGTTGCTCAGATAGGGTAGTCATTAATTTTCTGCCGAAGATAATTTGCTCACTAGTAAGAAGACATGTGCCCTGGAGGGCTGTTTTTTCCTTTTTATGACTGCTACCCTCCATATGAGTCTAGGATGATTGTGTTTCAGTATTACTAATAACCCATATCACTAGACATTAAAGCCAGAAGTGTATTTCTATTAGCAAGATTTTACCCACAAATATACATTTTGAAGCGAATGGAAGGCAAAAAAGCAAGCACTGCCAGCTTACAACATTCCTTTTGCATCCACTTTCTGTTTTCTATTACAGGTGGAATCTCATTTTAATGAATACCATTTTAAACATCTGTTTCTGCATACTGAGGCTATTTTTGTGTTCTAGCAGATGGGCCACAGGAACTGTGCTTTGTTGACTTGGCTAAAACAAAATCTAAAAAAATGAAAATTCTTTTTTTACAAGTACTGTTTATGCAGAAATAAGCATCTTAATAAGAGGTAATTATCATTTGTAAGTGATATACCCTGGCCAAGCTACTTTCAAGAAAAGAGAACTGGGCTGTGGGTGGGTGGAAGGCAAAGTGGATTGGAAAGCAAGAGAAAATTAGAGAAAAATGGAGCAAAACCCTCGTTAGCTCTGTTGGAAAGTACAAACCTTCAGCCAGAACTCCACTTGTAACCTTTCTTCTTCCAGGGCTTACTACACATGTTGCTCCTCTGCCAAGACTTTTCAATTCTCTCTAGATGTATAACTCAGATCTCTGTCTCCTGTATACACACTTGTCCTGAATCTTTTGTAGTAGCATTTACCAGTGTTCATCTTACATTTTTAAAAATAATTGTTTTGTGCTCTCTCTTCCTTCCACCAAGAATGTGAACTCAGATTTCTAGACCAAAGATTGATTCAGCTTGCATGACCAATACCTGGCAGAGCTTAATTCAGAATAGATGTTTAATAAATTGGATTTAACAGATATGAAGTATTGATATACTCCAATTGAGTGTTTTTACCTATTTTGGATGCTCCCTGGGAGCAAAAAAATGTTTCATTGCCACAGGATTCGACACATAAATGCTCAGTGCCAGTATCGGTTGAAAAAATTGCTGAAATCAATATATCAAAGTTGGTAAAAACACAAATCAGATTTTTAACGTTTAATTTCTCTTAAGACTTTGATTGTATAAATAAATCTACTACACGCTGCTGAATTAAATGCTGATAACAAGTGACTAGAATATACTGTGCACACTGGAAGGCTTGGTCCTCTTCCCTCTGATTACATCAACCCAGAAGCTGGTGCCAACTTGCACAACTGTCGGCGTAAGGTTACAACTTTGGAAGCCCGGGCCCTGACTTCACCGTTGTCTAGCCCTGATCCTGTGAGGGTCCTGCTTCCGGCGGCCACGCTCCAGCTTCCTGGCGAGGCACTGCCCAATCCCGGAAATACTAGAGGAGATCTCACCTCCCAGATGTCTGTAGAGCTGCGGCCGCAGGAGCAGTGGTTCCCGGTGGTTATGCAGGTCCTTGCTTGCTCCAGCCGAATCTCGTTTCTTTCTTCATTCTTTCCCCCCTAGCAAGCTTCAAAACTTCTGAAAAACTGACCCCGCTCTTCTCACTCCTGTGGACATGGGCTTCAGTTGAGTCGCCAATGCAGGTCTGAGAAGGGGCACCCTCATTTTCTCTCGCTTCCTTTTTGGTACTCCCTGGGCTTTGAAATTTTGTAGTTGATGACCGTTTTCTGACCTAGAGTCCCTGGAAGACTCTGGGCTTTCGTTAACTCTTCTGGCTTGCTATGAGGAGCCTCTTGTCCTGTGTGTAAGGGTAAGGTCAGAATTTTCTTAAAAGGATGAGGAAAGTGCTAAATCTAAAAATGTTCTGGCCCTTCCAGAATAGTCTTTGAAATAATGAGATAATCCCGTTTACCCTTCCTTACATCTGAACACTTTCCAGAAAGAAACCAACTTCCTATCACGTGCAAATTCAGGTAAAATCGAAGAGTCTCTCCTTTGTATGTGCGCTTACTTTTGCAAGGGCCTTAATGGTAACAAAGTGTAAGCACTTTCATTGTACACAGTAGTATCTATGGCTGACTTATTCCAGGATTAGGATTTGCTTAACTTTATGAACAAATAAAGCTAGAACATGTTTTTCTGAGTTTATGCCACATATAAACTTAGTTGTGAGCCTTCTTAGTGTGATTAGTGAATAGGAAAGAGAAAATTTAAAACATCTTAGAAGTTGGTATAAATATAATAAAATATGGGTTATGTTCATTCAGATGGACCTAAGCTCATTATTTATTAGCAATGTATGACTTTAAGCAGCTTCTTTTTTTTTTTTTTTTAAAGATTTTATTCATTCATTTGAGAGAGAGAGAGAGAACATGGGAGGGGAAACTGTCCGGGAGAAGTAGACTCCCTGCTGAGCAGGGAGCGGGATGTGGGACTCAGTCCTGGGACTCCAGGACCATGACCTGAGCCAAAGGTAGTTGCTTGACCAACTGAGCCACCCAGGTGCTGGACTTCAGGCAGCTTTACCTTAAATTGGGTTTCCCCACAACTAAAACTCTGAGGCAAGGATAGGAATACAAAGAAATTTGGGAAGAATAGTGAGAAAATGAAGCAAGGAAGAGAGGAAAGCCAATAAAGTGTGTTAATGAGCAGGTTACCACTGAGGGAAACTGGTACTTAATTCTACTGGTGATCCTTTAGAGGCTATATAGAATAAAACTCAGAATTATTTCACTGAGGGATAAGAAAACTGGGATCTTTACCTACCAATTCCCTTCCCTCAGTGGTTAAGGGTTACTTTTGGGAGTCTTAACTCACTGGTACTTCCCTCAAGTAGCATGCTTCTGTTGATTGAGAAAACTTTCAGGCAAAAAGATGATTGAAATTGGAAACCATCAGTCTAACACTAATGGAAATTGCCACATATGGGCAGGCCCTGATGATGTCTGATACATTAAGTCTTAGTTTGTTCCTCTGCAAAAGAGATGATAATTAGAGATTATAAGTAGAGTTATATTAAGTTCCTAGCCTGATTAAAAAAAACCTAAAAAATCTTTGTATATGTTAATATAATAATGTTTAATAATAATAGTTAAGTGCCTCTTTTTATTTTTATTTTTTTATTGTAGTTGGCATACTATGTTACATTAGTTTCAGGTGTACAACACAGTGATTCTACAACTCTGTACATTATACTTTGTTCACAAGTATAGCTACCATTTGTCACCATACAATGCTATTACAATACTATTGAGTATATTCCCTTTGCTGTATGTTTCATCCCATGACTTACTCATTCCATAACTGGGAGCCTGTACCTCTTACTCTTTTTTACCCATTTGCACATTTCACTCCCCAGCCCCTGACTCTGCCAACCACCAGTTCTTTTTAAAATTTTTAGCACACATTAATATTTAATTGTGGTGCCACTCTATTGTGGAACATATTTCTGTTTCCTTTCATGTACTTATAGTCACACTTACTTAAAAGTTACCTGTCTTGTTACCTAGAAGAGTTCCTAAACTCTTCAGGTAACTCTTTGATTTTTAAGTACTCTGTTCCTTCCCCTGGTATTATTTATGTCTCCCCACTAGACCATGGTGAGAACAAAGACAGTGTAATTTATGCTTCAACAAAAGTGTATGAAGCACTGTGACAAATGCGGGATCATAAATATTAAAAAGAAAGCCCCACTCTCAGGATTTTATTGTCCAGGTTGGGTATAAACCAAAAGTTAAACAACTAAAATATTTTATGACATCCTGATAAAGGTAAACCTGAAGTTTTATAGAAGCAAATAGGAGGAGTTAACTCCAGAATTTAGTCTGGAAGGGTACAAACCAGACTGTTAATGATAGCTATCTGTGGAGAAGAAAGTGTATGTGTGTATATGTGTGGTATTTGGAGGAGAGAGGTGAAGAAAAAGGAATCGTTAACTTTTTTACTCTGTCGCATTGTGTGAATCCTTTTAAAGAATGTGTACTTATCACTTGCTTGTGCAATTAAAGAAAAAAAAGCTCATGTGATGGAGAGGTTGAAGGGATACCAGAGAGAGAAAATCATAGCACAGAGACTTTAGTTCAGGAGAATTCATTATATTCAGGGAGGTACAGGACACACTGTATGGTTGTCCCATAGTGAGCCTAAAAGGAAGTGTCATGAAATCAAATTAGAGAGTTAGATTTGGGTCAACCCAATTTTGTAGGCTATTATAGTAGGCAAACAGAAAAGCATGAGAGCATTAGCCAGCAAAGGTGAGGGAGGAAGGCATGGAGTGTACCAGAGATAAGAGGTAAAAGCTACTAACTTGATGTGTAGATACAGAAGGTAAATGAGCCCTGTCTCAACTGAGTTATTTAACCCTAGTGCCCTAAGGCATCTATTGTATATAAGGGACTAATTACCTATTATGCATCTGGAATAGTATTAATTATGTACTGACCCTTGAAAAAATCAAGAAATAATTATTTTTTGTATTCAAAGGCCTTGGTAATTGTGCGGAAGATGTTTTTTTGTTTGTTTGTTTGTTTGTTTTTAATTTTATGTATTTATTTGACAGAGAGAGAGAGAGAGATCACAAGTAGGCAGAGAGAGAGGAAGGGAAGCAGGCTGCTGCCTAGCAGAGAGCCCGATGTGGGGCTCGATCCCAGGACCCCGGGACCATGACCTGAGCCGAAGGCAGAGGCTTTAACCCACTGAGCCACCCAGGTGCCCCAGATGTTTTTTTTTTTTTTTAATTTTCTAAAATATATCCTATATGTGTAGAAGCAAATATGAGTTTAGTTTTCAGTATATCGAATTTGAGGTATTTATGGGACATTTGGAAGGAGAGATGGGATAGCTAGTTGAGTAAAAGATTATGGACCTTACAGTGGAGACCTAAGACTAGAAATAAGGTTTAATGAGTCATCAGCATATAGATGTTGTAATTAAAGTCATAGGTTCAGATGCATCACCCAACTACTGTGAAGGAAAAAAAAAACCAAATATGTAAAATAGAATCTGAGGGAACTATGACATTTGGGAGATGGGCATTAGAAGATGAGTTTGATAAAACTAAAGCAAGAAATGGAAACCTGAAAAGACTTACGGCATGGAAGCAAAGAAGAAAAGAATTACACGAATGAGGGAGGGATCAACTAACTGTGTCAATACTGTAGAAAAGTGTCCATTGGCCATGGTAATATGGAGATCAGTGTGGACCTTAGTGAGAGCAGCTTTGGAAGAATGTATGGGTAGAAGTAAAAGAATGAGTTGAAAGTGAATAGGAAGTGAGAAAGCAGAGACAGTGAGAGTGAACCATTGTTCAAGAGGTTTGGCCATGAGGAATAATGAAGGGTCTATTCGTCTTAAGGAGGAAAGAGGCTTTGAATGTTTATATGTGAAGGGAAAAGATCGATAGGGAAAGAAGAGGAAGAAATAGTACAGAAGGAAGAGAGAAGTGATGATTAGTGGTTTCTGAGCTTGGATGGAACATTAAGCCATAGATAGAAGGGAGAGTCTTCAACCAAGACTGGAAAGAAATACTAATACAGATTAAATTACAAGTGGTTTGGAGGAAATTAAAGGAGTCTTGGCCTAATGCCTCCAAATTTCTCTATGAAATAGGGAATTGGGTCATCTGCTGAGCTAGTGGGAGAAAGATTAAGTGAGAGCTTGAATAAAAAGATGAAATTTTGGAATAGTTACTGAAGGGAATGAGAAGAGAAGAAAGGAACCAAGACTTGTTAAAGATCTAATATATGGTAGCATTTATGGTAAAAGCTTTAAATACATTACTGCATTTAATTATGATGATTATCATTCTTTATATATCCAAAAAAAGAATAAACACCTTGCTCATTTCTCGCAGCTAGTAAGTAACAGAGCCAGAATATGGACCCAAAGTTTTTCTAGCTTTAGATCCTGTGACCGATAGACCTCTAGGATTTAACAAAACCCAATGTAGTACTATTTAATTTGTGGACTATGAGATTTTGTGATGGATAGGGGGAAAAGTAGAGCTAGAAGTAAAGCCAGAGAATAATAATAAATTGAGGGGAAATGGGATGGTCAAGGGTTTAGGAATATCAAGGAGGTAGAATTAAGATTATGGTAGGATTAGTAGTAAAAGCTAGAATAATGATCAGAGAAAAGCATATTATGATCAAAGACTAGAACATAGGAGTTAAAATTTCAGAGGTAAAGGAGATTGGGACTGAAGTGTGATGAAGGTGAGAGAGAGCATGGACAGTAGGGGGAGTGATTAACTAGCATTTATTAAGCTTTTAGTTTACTAGATGCTATACTAAGCACTTTATATACATTATCTTACTTAATCCTTACAGTCCTTAATAAGGCAGATACTATAGCTATTTGCATTTGCTAGATGAGGTGGTTTTGAATATTATTTTCCTAAATTAAACTAATGGGATCAGATTTTCATCAGGCCACTTTTATGGTTAATTTTATGGTTAATTTCCTTACCACATTTTATGGGGTTTTTATGGTTAATTTTCTTACTACATCCTTCCTTCCTCCCCCACCATTTTCTCCATTTCCCCACCTACCCTCTGAGAGAATCATCAGTTTATTCTCTATAGTTAAGAGTCTGTTTCTTGGTTGGTCTCTCTCTCTCTCTTTTTTTCCTTTGCTCATTTGTTTTGTTTCTTAAATTCCACATATGAGTAAGATGATACAGTATTTGTCTTTCTCTGACTGACTTATTTTGCTTAGCATTATACTCTCTAGCTCTCCCCGTGTTGTTGGAGATGGCAAGATTTCATTCCTTTTTATGGCTGAATTGTATTCCACCTCTTCTTTATCCATTCATCAATCAATAGACACTACAGTATTCATAGTTTGGATACTGTAAATAATGCTGCAATAAACATAGGGGGATGTATTCCTCCGAATCAGGGTTTTTATATGTTGGGAAATTTATATGTTTATAATATAAAATTTAAATTATAAAGTTCAAATTATTTAAATTAAAATTTAAATTATAAAGTTTAAATTATTTAAATTTTAAATTATTTAAATTAAAATTTAAATTATAAAGTTTAAATTATAAAATTTATAATTTTATATGTTGTTGAAATTCTCAGTAGTGTGGCTACTGGATTGCAGGGTAGTTCTATTTTTAACTTTTTGATGAACTTCCATACTGTTTTCTACATTGGCTGCACCAGTCTGTATTCTCACCAAGAGTGCAAGAGGGTTCTTTTCTCTCCATATCCTCGCCAACACTTGTTGTTTCTTATTTTTGCTTTCAGTCATTCTGACAGGTGTGAGGTGACATCTTATTGTGGTTTTGATTTGTGTTTCTCTGATGATCAGTGGTGTTGAACATATTTTCATGTGTCTGTCTGCCATCTGGATGTCTTCTTTGGAGAAATGTCTGTCCACGACTTCTGCCTATTATTTATTTATTTGAGAAGGAGAGTGAGAGTGAGAGATGAGAGAGGGAGGGAGGGAGGGACCAAGAAAGAGGGAGAAGCAGACTCCCTGCTGAGCAGGGAGTCCAATGCAGGGGTCAATCTCAGGACCCCAAGATCGTGACCTGAGCTGCGGTCAGATAAGCTTAAGGGACTGAGCCACCCATATGCCCCTGCCTGTTTTTTAATTAGACTATTTGTTTTTTGGGAGTTGAGTTGTATAAGTTCTTTATATATTTTGGATATAACCCTTTATCAGATGTCTTCTTTCATTCTGTAGGTAGCCTTTTAGTTTTGTTGATTGTTTCCTTTGCTGTGCAGAGCTTTATTATTATAATTATAATTTTAAAATTTAAACTCTAGTTAGTTGACATACTGTTCAATATTGGCTTCAGGAATAGAGTTCAGTGGTTCATCATTTGAATATAGCACCTGGCTCTGAGCATAACAAGTGTCCTCCTTAATTCCTATCACTCATCTGTCTCACCCCTCACTGCCCTCCCTCTATCAACCCTCAGTTTGTTTTCTATAGGTAAGAGTCTCCCATGATTTGTTTTACCCCACCTCTCTTTTCTTTCCCCCTTCTGAATGTTCATCCATTTTGTTTCTTAAATTCCACATATGAGGGAAGTCATATAGTATTTTTCTCTCTGTGTGCAGAAGCTTTTTATTTTGATGTAGTCCCAATAGCTTATTTTTGCTTTCCTTTTTCTTGCTGCAGGAGACATAGCTGGAAAAATGTTGCTATAGCTAATGTCAGAGAAATTATTGGCTGTACTCTAGAATTTTTATGGTTTCAGGTCTCACATTTAGGTCTTTAATCCATTTTGAATTTATTTGTGTGTGATGAGGGAAAGTGGTCTGGCTTCATTCTTTTTCATGTGACAGTCCAGTTTTCCCAACATCATTTGTTGAAGAGATTGTCTTTTTCTCATTGTATATTCTTTCATCCTTTGTTGAAGATTAATTGGCCAAATAATTGTGAGTTTACTTCTGGGTTTTCTGTTCTATTTCATTGATCTATGTGTCTTTTTTTTTTTTTTTTGGCTTAAAACATTAGGCATTTATTTTTCTCAAGTAACAAGTCTTGAATACGTCGTAAGTTTTTACTTTCAACATCAAGTGGTCACATATCTAAGGGATGAATAAAGGATTTATCACAGTTATTGCATAACATATTTCTCACATAGGTCTATTCAGATGCTTTCTCCCATTCTTTACATTCAGTTTTTCTCTTCAGTTAACATTTGCTTGTAGGCCTTAAAGAATGAGAGTTCACTAAAAACTATTGCACATGGACATTACTAGGAGTTTTATCCAGCATGAGTGCTCTCCTGATGCAGCCAAAGGGTTGAGAACTTACTGAGAACACGTCCACTGACATTGCATCAATAGGGTTTTTTGCCAATATGAACTCTCTTTTGCACAGTAAGATTACATCTTACACTGAAGGTTTTCCCACATTGATCATATTCATAGGGTTTCTCTCCAGTGTGAGTTCTTCTGTGTATTGTAAGGGATACATGCCTCCTAAAAGCTTTTCACACTCAGTATACCGAAGCGTTTCTTTTCCCTGGTGTGCTTTTTCATGTCTCCTATGAGATCTATGGGATAGGAGACCACCAAAGGTTCTCCCACATTCCTTACACTTATATTGTTTCATTCTCATGTGAATTTTCTTGTGCAAAGTAAGGAAAGATTTCACTCTGATGGCTTTCCCACATTGACTAAATGTGAAAGGTTTCTTTCCAGTGTGAATTCACACATGTTCTTTAAGGCATGAATGATCCCTGAAGGCTTTCCCATAGTCATGGCATGTACCTCGTTTCTCTCCAGCATGCATTTTCTTGTGCACATTAAGACTACAGCTCATTTTGGGGGCCTGGGTGGCTCGCTGAGTTAAGCCTCTACCTTCCGTTCTGGTCATGATCTCAGGGTCCTGGGATCAAGCCCCGCATCAGGCTCACTGCTTGGCAAGGAGCCTGCTTCCCACCCACTCTGTGCCTGCCCCTCTGCCTACTTGTGATCTCTGTCTGTAAAATAAATAAATAAATAAATAAATAATCTTAAAAAAAAACAAAAAACACTATAGCTCATTCTAAAAGTTCTCCCACACTGATCACACTTGTAAGGTTTCTCTCCAGTATGTATCCACAGGTGTGTCTTCAGGTATGACGGACTACTTAATGCTTTTCCACAGTGGCTATCCTCAACACATTTCTCTGCAGTGTGGGTTGTCTTATGTTGTGTAAGGTATGAAAGACTACTGAAGGTTTTCCCACAATCATTGCAGGCATAGGGCTTCTCTCTGTTATATATTATCTTGTGCATGGTAAGCCTAGAGCTTCTACTGAAGGTTTGCTGCACTGATCACATTTGTAGGGTTTGTCTCTTTTTTTTTTTTAATTTTTATTTTATTTTGTAGGGTTTGTCTCTTGAGTGAATTCCTTCATCTTGTCTTAGAAGTGAACTATCTCTGAAGGTTTTACCACACTCTGAAGGTTTTTCAAAGGGCTTCCCCCCAGTATGAATTCTCTTGTGCCATGTAAGATAAGAGGATGAACTCTTAAAATGATTTTTAAGAGGCAATGATTTAAAATGATTTTTTAAATCATTTAAAATGATTTTTTCCACTGTGGGTTCTTAAGTGCAATACAATGGATGAATGGTTCTGTAATACCTTACCACACTGGCTACATTGAAA
The DNA here is from genome assembly GCF_022355385.1 of Mustela nigripes. Lineage (NCBI taxonomy): Eukaryota > Metazoa > Chordata > Mammalia > Carnivora > Mustelidae > Mustela > Mustela nigripes. Next base: position 40,561,067 of record NC_081570.1, read on the forward strand.
AGATTTCTCTCTAATCCAAGCTTTTTCATGCTTAAGTTAGAAGATTGAATTTAAGACTTTCCTAGAGTCAGTGCATTCATAGGATTTCTCTTTTGTATGTTGTCTCTTTTGTACAGCTAAGAAAGAACTGATGAAGGCATTTTTATAATTTTTATAGTTATTGAATTTTTCCCCAGAAAGAATGCTCTCATGAAGGCATTGATGGAGTTTCTCTCCAGGATAAATTCTCTGGTTCCGAATGATGCTAGATTTCATGCTCAAGGCAATTTTATTCTGTTCAGTGGATCTGCCTCCATGAGTTTGCTTCTTCCTCTTGCCACTGAGTGCTTCTGTCTTCAAAATATCTTGTTTATGTTGTGCTTGTTTGGTTTTAAGGAGAACTATCCCATTTGAAGAGCTATCTTGGTGATTTCTTGTCTCTGTTTTCATTTCCTCTTCTTGTTCCATCTGGATAATCAGAGTGGGTTTGCTGAGCTGCTTTTCCAGAATGCCAAGTTTCTGTAGTTCTCCAGCATGACATCTCTGTACAGTTTTCTCTGCTGTGAATTCAACAATGCCCATTCCTCCTGGGGGAAGTCCATGGCCACATCCTCAAAGGTTATTGAGTTCTGTAATGCAGAGTAGATATTTTCCAACTCAGTGATCCTCTCATGGGTACCCCCAGAGTCTAATATAGCAGACAAAAGTGTGGCTGTTATTTTGCTAGTCTGTGAGTAAATATGCCCAGGATGCTCTTCTTGCTTCTGTTGGTCCACTGCAGTCAGATTCAAGACATAGAGAAATGCATAGATCAGTGAGGTAAGGGTTTGAGCAAGGCTGCTGATCACATACTCCTCAGCTATAGCATGCTTTCAATCTCTATGTATCTATTTTTATGCCAGTACAATACTGTTGTAATTACTACTGCTTTGTAATATAACTTGAAATCTGGAATTGTGACATCTCCAGTTTCTTCTCTTATTACATTCTTTAGCAGATTTTTTTTCCCAATGTCATTTCTGACTAATGCTTAGAACTTTATGAAATAATTTTAATTATAATAATTAATGATTTAATATTATATAACTAAGTGATTTAAAACATCTGCTTTATTATGTTATAATTATGTTTTATTATGGTTTTCATATCAAATAAAAGGGAAACAATATCTGTGCTAAAAAAACTACTTATATTAGGCAGCTACCATCTTCAAATTCAGAGCAGGCTATACTTCAAAGAATTTAATTTATTAGAGTACTGGGGAGAAAAATGATTTTGTGGATGTTAGAAAAACAAAGAGTTCCAACAAAAAAATGAAATAAAGATAAAATTGGCAACAGAAACTTTTATCTGGAATTATTTTAAAAATCAGTTTATAAATTAAGTATCAGTGAAAATGTAGAAATATCTATTTTAAAAAGACAAGAAAAAAGAAACTTGCTTCTACTTAAACATCAAAAGTGATGTTGTTGGAATTATAAATTTGAAGAAACACAGAGGTATAGATTACATATTACAAAGGAATTTTAAATAACTTTAAGAAAAGACAATTGAAAAGAATACTAATTCATTTGTGACTATCTTCTCTCATTCTGTGGGTTGCCTCTTTGTTTCGTTGACTGTTTCCTTTGGTGTGTAGAAGATTTTGATCTTGATGAAGTCCCAAAAATTCATTTTTGCTTTTGTATCCTTTGCCTTTGGAGACATGTTTTGAAAGAAGCTGCTGTGGCCTGTGTCAAGGAGGTTACTGCCTATGTTCTCCTCTAGGATTTTGATAGATTCCTGCCTCATGTTCAGGTCTTTTATCCATTTGAAGTTTATTTTTGTGTGTGGTGTAAGAGAATGGTTGAGTTTCATTCTTCTATACATAGCTGTCCAATTTCCCCAGCACCACTTATTGAAGAGACTGTCTTTTTTCCACTGTATATTTTTTCCTGCTTTGTCAAAGATTAGTTGGCCATATCGTATGGAGCACTGGGTGTGGTGCATAAACAATGAATCTTGGAACACTGAAAAAAAATTAAATTAAAAATAAATAAATTAAATAAAGGATATTTCAGAATTTTAAAAAAGAATACTAATTCAACATACTTTAATAAATTTTAACAATGTCATATGACATAATTAGTATATGCATTGAGGAAAGCACATGGGAATTAAAAAGACTTAGTAAGCATCTCAGTATTAAATTTAACCAATGAGCTTCAGGATGATGAGAACAATTATTTCAAACTAAAAATGAAACAGAAATTATGTTTTTAGTACATTGCTAACATCTCTTAACTCAAAGTTAATTTATCTGAGTTTCAGAACATAGAAACCATATGATTTTTTTCAGTCATTGCATTTAAAAAATGTTTTATATGTTAAACAGAAAAATAAAGGAAAAACACCCACAGTGTTTTGTTTAAAGCATGTCATAAAGGATTATGATTTTTAAGTAGTTTCATAAATGGTAGAAACACTTGGCAGGTGTTCTCAGAAATATTATTTACCAAAATTTGACCAAACTGGAAAGCAGAAGTCCTTCATTCTTCTTAACCTCTGTGAAACAAAAATCAACCAAAGTTCAAAAGAGCCACCAAGTTACAGAAAATGTAGGTTTGATTATAATAGGATAAGCATACTCAAAAAAGCGTTGGATATAGCAAATAAAAGATTTGGAATAGTTATTCATTTTATTAAAAAGGCAAAAAAAAGAGCAGTTTTGAATTTATTCAAGAAAAGAAAAAATCCTATTTTCATTAAAATTGGCAATAGCTATGATCTTTCAGAACATCTTGAAAGAACTTCACTCAGATCTACAAAATAATGTTTATTTTTTAAAAAGATTTTATTTAGGGGCACCTAGGTGGCTCAGTGGGTTAAAGCCTCTACCTTTGGCTCAGGTCATGATCCCAGGGTCCTGGGATCAAGCCCCATATCAGGCTCTCTGCTCCTTGGGGAGCCTGCTTCCTCTTCTCTCTCTCTGCCTGCCTCTCTGCCTACTTATGATCTCTGTCTGTCAAATAAATAAACAAAATCTTTAAAAAAATTTTTATTTATTCATTTATGAGAGAGAGAGATCACAAGTAGGCAGAGTAGCAAGCAGAGGTAGTGAGAGAGAAGTAGGCTCCCTGCTGAGCAAGGAGCCTGATGAGGGACCAGACCCCAGACCCTGGGATCATGACCTGAGCCAAAGGCATATGCTTAAGCGACTCAGCTACTCAGGTGCCCCAAAATAGTAAGTTTCTAAGGCCAAATGGAAGATGTCATGAAAAAATCAAAAGTCATATATGATGAATTTAAATTGATGTGGCAAAGATGAATCACAAAAGAGGTATCTAAAGTAAAAAATACTCTGAAAAGAAATAAAATGTTAATCTAGAATGTGATCTATAGTCAACACCACATTTGAGTTATTAAATGCTATTCAAATGATGCAAATATATCAAAAAGAGTAATCACTACATTTATTGGAAAATTCATGGCAGTCTCCTAACAAGTCAGATATATTATTAAAAGCTAGAAAAACTATAACTTTCTCATAAATATCTTTTTTTCAAAGACTTATTTATTTATTTATTTATTTATTTATTTGACAGGTAGCAATCACAAGTAGACAGAGAGGCAGGCAGAGGGAGAGAGGAGGAAGCAGGCTGATCCCAGGACCCTGGGATCATGACCTGAGCTGAAGGCAGAGGCTTTAACCCACTGAACCACCCAGTCGCCCCATATCTTCTTTTTTTTTTAACTACAGAAATGAAGTATCAAAGGGAAACAAAGGAACGTTTTTCACAAATGTAGAATTTTCTTCCGTCGGATTTAAAATTGAAAGCCAAAAAGTCTTATCCCAGATAAAGAAGATAAGAAAACTAACAGTTAATTTTGCATGCTCCTTAATGAGATGGAATATTCATCATCAAAATTGAACTTTCATAAGCCTTCTCCTTCAAGTTCCTTAAATAAAAGAAAGAAGTGTTCCACAGATGATCAAATGGTCATAATAAGTGTTGGTAAGCTTTAGATCACAATGATTTTCCTCTAATAGAGTATGCATTGTTAGTATTTTTATTATGTTATTTATTAATACTCTAAGGTTTGAACAAGTAGTCTGTAGGCTATGTCTTTGTCCAACAATTTCACAGGCTATACTTTTGACAGTAAAGCAGTCATACAATTTTCATTATTTAGGCTTATGTCATTACACTGAAATATATCCCAGATTGTAGAGAAAAGTTTCTGAAGACATATTTCTCTGTGCATAATATAAAAAAAACTGTCATGAAGAATATGAACACCTGAGACTGCCATACTTATCTTGAGTGAGAAATGAAGGATCAAAGTAGTTTTCCCCACTCCCCAGAACTTCTTTCAGTTTTATGTGTGATGGTACTGTACATAACAGGGACCTCTTTAAATAAGAGGTTAAGCAGAGTGTAAGGGAATCTCATAGTGAAGTTGTAACAAGTTTCCTTTCTAGCAACAAATTATTTCTCTTTTGAAAAAAATATTTGGAACAATTTTGAAATGCTTATGACCATTTCTCTTTCATTACACTAAACATAATACAGTTTCCCCTACAGTTAAGCTGGCAGTGCCCCTTTACCCCTTTAGTGTACATTTGATAACATAGAAGGTTAAAGTAGGTTTGTTTAGTAGGCCAGATGAGTTCCAGGAGAGATTTTCTTTTTTTCCCTGTCACTTACTCTTAAGTTATCTTACACTGATTGGAAAAGGGAATGAAAATGCTCCCCTCTCTTTTGAATGAACATACAAAGAAGACCAAACAAGATTTAATTAGTTCTGTATTTCAGTTTTACAATGATAAAATCCAAATCACACAGAATATACATGTGAGAGATGAAAAGTTGAGCATGGTACCCTAAATCCAGCTTCCCTTGCACAAAGTATATGCCTGGAGCAGCACTGCTTCTCTTGGACCCTCCTTCTACCTTTAAAAAATACCCATGAAGACCTTTGTTTCCTGCATCCAAGGAGAGAGGATTACATAGGGCATGTATACCAGGGGAAAGGAATCATATTCGTGTTCTTAGTAGCATAATTTTTAGATATTTTTATGCTAAAAGAGCATCTGTCTCTGTTGACCTTGAGATGTATTTCAAAACCTTCTGTTAACTTTGCCTTTGCAGGTGCCATACCCCATTACTTCCTCCTGATTCTTGAAGGTTTTGGTGGTGGTGGAGTGTAATAAAAGCATTCTGCACCTAGAACTCATAGAACTAAAACTTATAAACTAAAAGAGTTTACCATCTAGTGGGAGAGAAAATTTCCCAGCGACAGGAGTTCCTGAATTTCCTTAAAGAAAAGGGGTTTAAGAATTAGCCAGGTGGTGGGTATCATGGAGGGCACGTATTGCATGGAGCACTGGGTGTGGTGCATAAACAATGAATTCTGTTCCGCTGAAAAGAAATAATAAAAAAAAAGAATTAGCATTCTCGGGGTGCATGGGTGGCTCAGTTGGTTAAGCGTCTGCCTTTAGCTGAGGTCATGATCTCAGGATCCTGGGATCCAGCCCCACGTTGGGCTCCCTGCTCAGCAGAGAGTCTGCTTCTCCCTCTCCTTCTGCCTCTCCTCCAACCCCTGCTCATGTTTGCTCTCTCTGTCCCTCTCTCAAATAAATAAAATCTTTTTTTAAAAAGAATTAACATTCTTATGGGAATTGAGGCATTCTCATTAGAAGTGAGGCTTAAGGTATGAAATGTACAGGGTCATTTGAAATTAAGGATAGTGGTAGATGGGGTTGAAAACTTGAGCAAAATGAAGAAAGATCAGAATATCCTCAGTGGAGAATAAGGAATTAAAAATCTGCATAATTCATTGAATTTAGTTTATGTCATTAAAAAATAGGCAAAGCAGAAGTCATCAGAGAAATAATTGTTTCTAAAGCCTCTGACTACCCATATAAGCCTTTCAATCATAGAACCTTATTTTTATTTATTATTGAGAATAAGAATTCTCATTCTTCATGTTAGTTATGTTCTATAAAGTTGCTGTGAACACGGAATTAACAAATACTGAACTGTTGCTCTCAGAAAAATACAGGGTTAGGTCCCTGCAAGCTTTTGATTACGTTTTTGTCAACCAGTAAATACACAGTTTTGTTTTATGTGTGTTTTTTATTTAAAGACGCCTTATAAGGGATTGTTAGTTGATTCATTAACATTGAACTCTGCCAATAGCAGCACTATAACTCATAGCTGAATGAAAATTATCTACCACACACATTTTTTTCTGTAAGGCACATCACAGCCTTCATGCACTTAGGAACACTAGACAGTGTTTTGCATTATGCTTCAGGGCTATTTTGAACAGTGAAATCACCGACAAAAAGTACAAAAATGCAAAAACGATAGCACAAAAAGGGTAATTATTGACAGTATGAGATCTACAATAAAAAGGCAGAATGTTGCTTTGTTTGACCTTAGCTAAAAACATGCACATCGACTGAAATTTTTCACCACTCTGCTCATTCATGTGCTCGTAAATAACTATAAAAGCACTATGAGTATTGATTTTGGGGTTACAAATAAGTTTCATTGAGTAAACGAATTCACCAATATGTAATCCACAAATAATGAGGATCAACCATAATTACTTCAGCAAAGTTTCAGATCCACCTCTCATTGCAGAATTTAAATTGGTTCTCAAAGAAAACAAAAAAATCTCCCAGAGACTCTATTTATTTTTAAATATGTAGTCTTTAATTTCATTTTCATTGTGTTCAAATTTTCCTTTTCCATTGCTTCTTTTAAAATATGATTTAAGTTTCTACTTTTAAAAACTGCTGTATTGAAGAATAATTGAAATTCATATTTATGATGATTTAGACAAAGTTTTGACATACATACACATGAAAATCACCACAATCAAGATAATGGGCATATTCATTACCCCCAAAAGTTTTTGTATACCCTTTTGTAATCCCTCCACATCTTTCACTGTTCCCCATCTCTTAGCAACCATTCATCTGCTTTTTGTCACTATAGATTAGTTTGCATTTTCTAGAGTTTTATATAAATGGGATCATATAGTATGTAATCTCTCTCTTTTTTTGCTTCTTTCATTCAGCAGAATTATTTTAAAATTTATCCGTGTTGTGTGTATCAGTAGATTATTTCTCTTTATTGCTCAGAGTATTCCATTGTTTGAATATACTACAATTTGTTTATCTGTTGGTAGACACTTGGCTTGTTTCCAGTTTGTAATGGTTTTCTCTTGCTGATTAACAAATTACTACAATTTTAGCTGCTTAGAACAACACTCGTGTTAGTTTTTAGGTAGGTCTAGGTCTATAGCAGAAGTCTAGTTACAGGGTAGCCAGATTTCTCTGCTTATGATATTGTAAGGCTGAAATCAAGATGTCAGGTAGGCTGCTTTCCTTTTTGGTGGTTCTGGTGAAAAAAATCTGCTTCAAAGTTAATTCAGGTTGTTAACTGAATTCAATTCCTTCTAGTTGTAGGACTGAGGTCCTCATTTTCTTGCTGGCTGTCCTTTAAGGGCTGCTCTCAGCTGCTAGAGGCTACTCTCATTTCTTGCTACATGGCTCCCTCTAGAGAATTTGCCACCTACAAATGCCCCTGAAGCTTCAAACCTCTGACTTTTCTGGTGTCTGAACTGTAGGCCCAGATTTTTTTTTCATGTTTTTATTTAAATTTAAATTTTAAATTTTATTTAAATTAACATACACTGTGATATTGTTTTCAGGAGTAGAATTTAGTGATTCATCACTTAAATCTAACATCCAGTGCTCATCACAACAAGTACCCTCCTTAATACCCAGCACTCATTTATTCCCCCCACTTCCCAATGTCCCATCTGACCACCCTCAGTTAGATTGCTCTCTATAATTAAGAGTCTTTTTCCTGGTTTGCCTCCCTCTCTTTTTCCCCCCTCCCTTATGTTCATCTGTTTTGTTTCTGAAATTCCACACACTTGTGAAATCATACAGTATTTTTCTCTGACTGATTTTGCTTAGTGTAATACACTCTGGCTTTATCCACTTCGTTGCAAATGGCAACATTTCATTCCTTTTAATGGCTGAGTAATATTCATCTATGTATGTGAATATTATATATAACCCACATCTGCTTTATGCATTCATCAGTCAGTGGACATTTGGGCTCTTTCCATAATTTGGCTTTTGAAGATAATGCTTCTATAAACATCAGGGTGCCATCAAAAGAAATGAAATCTTGCCATTTGTGACGACGTGGATGGAACTAGAGGGTATTATGCTTAGCGAAATAAGTCAATTGGAGAAAGACAACTGTCATATGATCTCCCTGATATGAGGAAGTGGAGATGCAGCATGGGTTTGGAGGGTAGGAAAAGAATAAATGAAACAAGATGGGATCGGGAGGGAGACAAACCATAAGTGACTCTTTAATCTCACAAAACAAACTGAGGGTTGCTGGGGGGAGTGGGGTTGGGAGAGGGGGGTGGAGTTATGGACATTGGGGAGGGATTGTGCTATGGTGAGTGCTGTGAAGTGTGTAAACCTGGAGATTCACAGACCTGTACCCCTGGGGATAAAAATACATTATAGTTTTATAAAAAAAATTTTAAAAATTTTAATAAAAAACATCAGGGTGCATGTGCCCCTGTGGATTAGTATTTTTTAGACTTTAGGTAAATACCTAGTATTGCAATTGCTGGGTCATAAGGTAGTTCTAGAAGATTTTAATTTTAAAAAAATTTTGCATTTTGAAAATGCTAATATAATTAACATATGGTGTCATTTTAGTTTTGGGTGTAAAATGTAGTGACTCAACAACTCTATATATTATTCAGTGCATATCACAATAAATATACTATTAATCCCCTTCTCCTATTTCAGCCATCCCCTACCAACCTCCCCTCTGGTAACTACCAGTTTGTTCTGTATGTTAAAGAGGCTGGGGTTTTTGTGTTTGTTTTTTGTTTTGAGGGGTTTTTTTGGTCTCTTCTTTTTTTTTAAAGTAGGCTCCACACCTAGCCCAGAGCTCAAGACAAGGCCTACACTCACAACCCTGAGATCAAGACCTAAACTGAATCTGATGCTTAACCAAGAGTCAGATGCTTAACCACCTGAGCCACCCAGGCATGCCTGTTTATCTCTTCTTTTCTTTGTTCATTTATTCTGTCTTTTATTTTTATTTATTTATTTATTTATTTTAGATTTTAAAAATTTATTTATTTGACAGACAGAGATCACAGGTAGACAGAGAGGCAGGCAGAGAGAGAGGAAGGGAAGCAGGCTCCCTGCTGAGCAGAGAGCCCAACGTGGGGCTCGATCCCAGGACCCCGGGATCACGACCCAAGCCAAAGGCAGAGGCTTTAACCCACTGAGCCACCCAGGTCCCCCCATTTGTTTTGTCTTTTAAATTCTACATATGAGTGAAATCATTTGGTATTTGTCTTTCTCTGATTGACTTATTTTACTTAACAGTACATCCTCTGGATCCATCAGCTGTGTTGCAAATGGCAAGATTTCATTCCTTTTTATGGCTGAGTACATTCCACTGTGCATGTGTCTTACAGCTTTTTTTTTTATTTAATTACTATAATTGATGATGTTACTTTAGGTTCAGGTGTACAACTTCACTAAGTTTGACAAGTTTATACATTATACTATGTTCACGAGTATAGCTACCATCTGTCCCATCACATAGCTATTAGAATATCATTGAGTATATTCCTTATGCTCTGATTTTTATTCCCGTGACTTACTCATTCCATGACTGGAGGCCTGTATCTGCCTTTCCCATTCATCCATTTTACCCAACTTCCCACCCCCTTCCCCTCTGACAATCATTAATTGTTCATTGTACTTATAGTTCTGATTCTATGTTTTATTTATTCACTCTTTCAGATTCCATTTATGAGTAGAATTATATGGTATATATCTTTCTCAGTCTGATTTAATTCATTTAGCATAATATCCTTTAGGTCCATCTGTGTTGTCTTAAATGGCATGATCTCATCCTTTATATGGCCATGTAATATTCCATCATATATATACACCACATTTTATGTATTCATTTGTCTACTGATGGACATTTAGGTTGCTTCCATATCTTGGCTGTTGTACATCATACTGAAATAAACTTGGGGGTGCATCTGTCTTCTGTAATTAGTGTTTTCATTTTCCGTGGGTAAATGCCCAAAGGTAGAGTTGTGGGAATGTATGGTAATTCTTTTTGTAATTTTGTGAGGAACCTCCATACTGTTTTCCACAGTGGTTTTACCAATTTACATTCCTACCAACAGTGCACCAGGGTTCCTTTATCTCCATATCCTTGCCAACATTTGTTTCTTGTCTTCTTAATTTTAACAATTCCAACAGGTGTCAGGTGATATCTCATTGTAGTTTTGATATACATATCCCTGATGATGAGTGATGTTGAGCATCTTTTCATGTGTCTTTCGGTATACCATATCTTCATCCATGCATCTATTGACAAACACTTGGGCTGCTTCCATAGTTTGGCTCCTGAAGCTAATGTTGCAGTAAACATAGGGGTGCATGTATCCCTCTTAATTAGTGTTTTTGTATCTGGGGGGTAAATACCCAGTAGTGCAGACACTGGATCAAAGTGTAATTCTATTTTTAACTTTTTGAGGTAGCTCTATACTGTTTTCTGAAGTGGCTGCACTAGCTGTATTCCCACCAACAGTGCAAGAGGGTTCTTTTTTCTCCACATCCTTGCCAGTACTTGTTGTTTCTGGTGTTTTGTGTTTCACCATTCTGACAAGTGAGGTGATATCTCCTTGTGGTTTTGATTTACATTTCCCTAATGATCAGTGGTATTAAGCATCTTTTCATGTGTCTGTTGCCCATTAGGATGTCATCTTTGGAGAAATGTCTGTTCATGTCTTCTGCCCATTTATAATTGAAATATTTGGTTTTAGGGTGTTGAGTTGTTATCAGTTCTTTCTATATTTTAGATACTAACCCTTTATTGATATGTCATTTGCAAATGATCTTCTCTCATTCTGTAGGTTGCCATTTAGTTTTGTTGATTATTTCCTTTGCTCTGCAGAAGCTTTTTATTTTGATGTAGTTTCAATAGCTTATTTTTCTTGCCTCAGGAGACATATCTGGAAAAATATTTCTAGAGCCAATGTCAGAGAAATGCTGCCTCTGCTCTCTCCTGGAATTTTTATGGTTATAGGTCTCATTTATAGGTCTTTAATCCATTTTGAACTTATTTTTGTATATAATCAAAGAAAGTGGTCCAGCTTCATTCTTTTGCATGTGGCTGTCCAGTTTTCCCAACATCATTTGTTGAAGAGATTGTCTTTTTCTCATTGTATATTCATTCCTTATTTGTTGAAGGTTCATTGATCATATAATTATGAATTTATTTCTGGGTTTTCTCATCTGTTCTGTTGATCTATGTGTCTATTTTTATGCTGTACCATACTATTAAAATCACTACGGCTTTGTAATATAATTGGAAGTCCAGAATTGTGATGTCTCATTTTGCTTTTTTTTGTTTTTCAAAATTGCTTTTGCCTTCAGGGTCTTTTGTGGCTCTGTACAAATTTTAGGATTGTTGGTTCTAACTCTCTGAAAAATGCTGTTGGTATTTTGGTAACAATTGTATTAAATTTGTTCAAAGGGATATATACATCCTGATATTCATAGTAGCATTATCTACAATAGCCAAATTATGGAAACAACCACATGTCCATTGACTGATGAATGGATAAAGAAGAGGTAGTATATATGTATATATGTATGTATGTATGTATATACACACACATATATAAAAATATATAATGGAATATTATTCAGCCATAAAAAAGAAGGAAATATTGTTATTTGTAATGATATGGATGGAGCTAGAGAGTATTTTACTAAGTGAAGTAAGTCAGAGAAAGATAAGTATTGTATGATTCCACAAATATGTAGAATTTAAGAAACAAAACAAATGAGTGAAGGGAAAGAGAGAGAGACACACACAAACTAAGAAACAGTCTGTTAGCTGTGGAGAACAATGTGATGGCTACCAGAATGGAAGCGGGTAGGCGGGGAGGGTTAAATAGATGGTGGGGATTAAGGAGTGCACTTGTTGTGATGAGCACCAGGAAGTGTTGAATCACTATATTTTATGCCTGAAACTAATATTATACTGAATGTTAACTTTCTAGAATATAAATAAAAACTTAAAAAAAGAAACAATCCTATGTTTTTTATCCTTTCTCTTATTGATGAGACATATTGTTTTATCTATATTGAACCACCCTTGCATCCCCAGAGTAAATTCCACTTGATCTTGATCATCATAACTGATTTTTTAATGTATTGTTGGATTCAGTTTGCTAATATTTTGCTGGGATTTTTCATCGATATTCATCAGAGATATTGGCTTATAGTTCTTCTTTTTTGGTGATTTCTTTATCTGGTGTTGGAATCAGGGTAATGCTGGCCTCATAGAAAGAATTTGGAAGTTTTCCTTCCATTTCTATTTTTTTGAATAGTTTGAGAAGAAATAGGTATTTGTTCTCTGTAAATGTTTGGTAGAATTTACCTGTGAAGCTGCCTGATCCTGGACCCTTAGTTTTGGGGAGTTTTTTTTTATTACTGATTCAATTGCATTGCTGGTAATAGATCTATTCAAATTTTCTATTTCTTCCTACTTTAGTTTTGGCAGATTATATATTTCTAGGACATTATCCATTTTGTCTGAGTTGTTCAGTTTTTTGGCATATAGGTTTTCATAACACTCAGTTATAATAGTTTGTATTTCTGTGGTGTTCATTGTTATTTCTCCTCTTTTATTAGTGATTTTATTTGGGTCCTTTCTCTTTCTCCCTTTTGCTAGCTCTTTCTCTTTCTCTTTTGAAAAGTCTGTCTAAAGGTTTATCAATTTTGTTGATCTTTTCAAAGAACCAGTTCCTGTTTTCATTGGTCTGTTCTATTGTGGTTTTTTGTTTTTGTTTTGTTTTGTTTTTAGTTTCTATATCACTTATTTTTGCTCTAATATTATTATGTCTTTTCCTTTTGCTGGTTTTGGGTTTTGTTTGTTCTTTTTCTAGCTCCTTTAGACATAAGGTTAGATTTTTTTTTCACAAATAAGATTTTTTATTTGTCACCATTGAATGTCTGAATTTTAAACAGATTCTTGGACTGGTGGCTCATATCCATCAGCTTGTTCCACTTTAGCACCAGTCTCATCCCCAGTAGCTTTTCCAGAACTACTACCTTCACCATGAAGCTCCATGAGCTTTCCCAATTCAAACTTGGGCTTCTTCAGCATTTTTACTTTTCTAACAAAGATATCATGGAGCGGATAAATAGACTGACAAGCTTTTTCTATATCATTTCCAATGCTGTCTGGAATCAATTTTTTGACCACTTCTTTCAAGTCATTTGCCTGAACCTCTCGGGTCATGATCTCCATCATCTTTTTCCGAATTTGGTGGACCTGTTGATGCTGAGCGTGAGAGGTCTTCCAAATCTGATTATTGCGTTTTTTAGTAAAACCAACCCAAAATAGACGAAGCAAATAACCATCAGTAGTCTTGACGTCAACATGAGCTTCAATCATGGTCTGCTATTTTTTGACCATGGAGCACATTTTGTCCCGGGGAAGATCCATGCCATGGAAATTGGTCAGGCAGTTTTTGCCCTGAACATCCTCAGTAATTAGCTTGAATTTTCTGAATGCAGCTTCATCATTCTGCAGATCAGCAAGACTCACTTCAAAAACACGACCCTTGAAGCCATCAGAAGCGATTTTGTTTCCTTGAGTTCTTGTGACTAATGTTTTTCCAATATTTCTTATATTACACATAGATGGTGCTTTCACATCATACCAATCTTTCTTAGAAAATGGATCAACCACTTTCTTCTTGGCTCCCTTTTTGCCGCCTTTCGTAAGGCGCTTGTTTTTGCCGACCGCCATGGTGCTGCTCAGGGAGCCAAAAGGCAAGGTTAGATTTTTTATTTGAGATTTTTCTTTCCTCTTAAGGTAAACCTACGTTGCTATTTACTTTCCTCTTAGAATTGTTTTTGCTGTATCCCAAAGATTTGGGATTGTTGTATTTTCATTTTCATTTGTTTCCCTCTAATCTTTAATTTCTTCTTTTAGTTTGTGGTTGACCCATTCATTGTTTAGTAACATGTTATTTAACCACCATGTATTTGTGGTCCTTCCAGATTTTTTCATGGTTAATTTCTAGTTTTACAGCATAGTGGTCAGAAAAGATGCATGATATGACTTTGATATTTTTCAATTTTGAGACTTATCTTATGGCCTAATATTTTATCTCTTCTGGAGAATGTCTTATGTGCACTTGAAAAGAATGTGTATTCTGCTGCTTTAGGATGGAATGTTCTGAATGTATGTGTTAACTCCATTTGGTCCAGTGTGTCATTTAAAACCACTGTTTCCTTGTTTATTTTCTGTTTGGGTGATCTGTCCATCAGTGTAAGTGGGGAGTTAAAGTCCCCTACTATTATTATATTATTATCAATTATTTTCTTTATTTTGCTATTACCTGTTTTGTGTATTTGGGTGCTTTCATATTGGATGCATAAATATTTATAATTGTTACATCTTCTTAATAGATTGTTCTGATATAGTGTCCTTCTTTTCTCTTGTTACAATCTTTGTTTTAAAGTCTATTTTGTCCAGTATAAGTATTGTTACTCTGGCTTTCTTTTGACATCCATTTGCATGAAGAATGTTTCTCCATATCCACACTTGCAGTCTTTAGGTGTCTTTTGTTCTGAAATAAGTCTCTTATAGGATGCCTATAGATGGGTCTTTTTTTTTTTAATCCACTTTTTCACCCTATGTCTTTTGATAGGAGCAGTTAGTCCATTTACAGTCAAAGTAATTATTGATAGATATATATTTAATTGCCATTTTTTATTGTTTTATGGTTGTTTCCATAGATTTTCTAGACGCTTTCTTCTCTCTTCCATGTGTTGTTGGCTTTCTGTAGTGATATACTTGGATTCTTTTTTATTTTTTGCATATCTATTACAAGTTTTTTACCACCTGGATTGTTTTGTTTTCTATTTCATTGGTTTTTACTTTAGTTTTTAATATCCTTTTTCTTCTGTTTATTTTAGGCTTAATCTGCTTTACTTTAGTTTTTAAGGTTTTCCACACATTTTCCCCTAATATTGCAGGTGTTGGTGTAAAATTTCACCTAAGTTCTGGTTTAGTGGCATCCCACAAATCCTGATAATGTTGTATTTTCATTTTATTTGGGTTGAGTGTTCTATGAATGTTAATTAGATCCATGGTGACACATGGCTCCAAAGTTCCCTGGGAATGATTTCCATCCCAGTCATACCTAAAAGGAGAAAGAACATGGAGAAAGGTGCTTGAGAGGTTTTTATGACATCACTTCCATTCAAATTCTATTGGTTAGAACTCAGTCATATGGCTTCACCTAATGGTATGCGAAGCTGGGACACGGTAGTCTAGCTTTTTGCCGGGGAAGAAGAGGAAAATGTATTTGGACAAACAGCCAGCAATCTCTTTATATTTTCTGGAAGAGCTTGTATAAGATAAGAAATACTTGAATCATGGGTATACAGTAGAAATTATAAAGTTATTGGGGCCTGCTCTTTTCTTTAGGGGAAATTTTGTAACTGCTGATTGTTTAATGGATACATGTTGATTTAGGTTTTCTATTCTTGAGTCATTTTTTGTAAGTTACTTTTTAGGTATATATAATTTTGTAAAAGTTTTAAAATGTATTACCATAAGTTTGTTTGAAGTATTTTCTTATTTTAAACTCTAATGTAATTGTAATTATGTTCTTTCTTCATTTTAAATATTGTTTATTTGTACTTTTTTACTTGGTTTTTAATCTAACTAGAGCTTTATTAAATCATGTTAGTCTTTACCAAGAATCTTAATTTTTATCCTATAAATTTCTGTTCATTATTTATTTCTTTTGTCTACATTACTTGGGCTTATTTTGCTGGTCTTTCTCAACTTATAATTTGAATGATAAGCTTATTATTTTTCAGCTTTCTTTTCTAATATATGCATTTAGGGCCATATATTCACCTTGAATTTGGCTCCAGCATTGTTGCCACAAGTATTTGTACATATCATTATTGATTATTTCTATGTATTTTCAAATTTCCATTTATTTCTTCTTTAAGGCATGAGTAATTTATAGTGTGATTTTAAATTTCCACAGGTATAGGAGCTTTTCTTAGGGTATATATTAGGTTATTAATTTCAAAATTAATTTCATTATTTTCAGAGAATGTGGTATATGTAATAATGATTCTGTAAAACTTATAGAGTCTTACTTTATGGCCTGTATATGCACATTAAGTTTGAGATGTCTTCCTGGTTTTTTCCATGTTATTAATTCCTTGCAACATTATCTTATTTATTTATAATTATAGTTGTGTAAGACTCCCATTTTTCAAATCAGAACGTTAAAGTCCAGCCATCACAATAAGTAACTACTATATTCACAAACAGATCTAATTAGTCTTATAACCACTCTGAACAAATACCAAGTAAAAAAGTATGGTCAACTTTTTATACTGGTTGCATATGAGCCTTGCTTATATCTCATTATAGATGTTTAAACCTTTAGGGCAAGGATTCATTCTTATTTAAATGGTTTTTTATCCCTCACTTGATACCTGAAATAATATTCTATGCATATTTGGTGTTTAAAAGATTTTTGTTGATGGGGTGCCTGGTTGGCTCTGTCAGTTAATGGACCAACTCTTGGATTTGGCTTTGGTCATGATCTCAGGGTTGTCAGATCAAGCCCCATATGGGGCTCCACACTCAGCACAGAGTCTGCTTGAGATTCTTCCTTTCCCTTCTTCCCCTTCTGCTCCTCCCCCCACTTGCTCATGCTCTCTCTCAAATAAATACATAAAATCTTAAAAAAAAAAAAAAAAAAGATTTTTGCTGAATTAGAGTACCTGATACTGAAATCTGGCAAAATTCCAGAAGAGTGTAATAAACAGGTAATTCATGAAGATTCAAATAATAAAACAAAGGCAAGAGAAAAGATGGTGGAGGACTAGGGAACCCTATTTCAACCAGTCCTCTGAATTGAGCTGGATATCTACCAAACCATTCCAAGCACCCACAAAATCAGCCTGAGATGTAAGAAGATATGGATCTCTACAAACAGAATATTTCTGACAATTGGTCTTGAGTTATGAAATATGGAGCTGTGATTCTGTGGGCAGATATCAGAAGATAAACAGAATGGGGAGGGAGCCTCAGGGATCCTGTGCCACTGGAGTACAAAAGCCTCCCATGTTGGGGACTGGCACAGACTCAGAGAGTGGTAGTGGTAGGGAAAGAACTTTAGGCAGCCCCCCAGATTGAAACCTGGGGGGCTGCAGGGGCACACCTGTGAAATGGGGGCAGCTTGCAGTTTTAGAGCACAAAGGGCAGAGATATGCCTGAACTTGGAAGCGAGGCCTGGGAGTGCTGCTGTGGGGCACATGACCCAGGACTCAAGGTTTTTTAGTAACACAGAGAGAAATGGAGATAGTGTGGCCTAGAGTACTCAGTAGAGAGCAGTGATCTCTCTGTTCTGAGACAGAGGTTTGGATACAGTCACTTCTGCTCACTCAGAAGAGAACACAGAAAGCTGCCAGAGAACAAAAGCCCCCCAAAACCAGTTTTCACTGAGCCCATCCTCCCCTCACAGGGGGCAGAGCAACTCTGCCCAAACAGGGCTGTATGAGTAACAGTGCAGCAGGCCCCTCCCCCAGAAGACACACTAGAAGAAGAAGAGGCCAACATCTCTAAGGTTCCTATAAAACAGGTGCATCTTGCTTGGGTTGTGGCCAATAATTTGGACTCTGTACAGTCTCTGAACCACCACTCAAAAGAATGACTAAGAGGAGGAACCCCCAACAGAGGAAAGATTCAGAGATTGTGAGCCCTGCCACAGAACTAATGCTTATGGATATAAGGAAGATGACAGGAATAGACTTCCAGGTAACAGTTATGAAGACAATAGCTAGAATGGAGAAAACCATTAAGGGCATCATAGATTTTCTAAGGGCAGAAATGAGAGCTAATCTGGCAGGACTAAAAATGCTATTGGTGAGATCCAATCTAATCTAGATACTCCAACAGCCAGGGTAAACATGGCAGAAGAATGAATTAGTGATCTAGAAGACAAACTGATAGAAAAGAGGGAACAGGAGGAGACCTGGAACAAATAGCTTAAAATCAATGAAAACAGAGTTAGAGAAATAAATGATGCCATGAAACATTTCTATGTCAGAATTATTGAGATTTCTGGAGGGATGGAGAGAGAGAGTACTAGAAGATATATTTGAGCAAATTGTAGCCGAGAACTTCCTTAATCTGGGGAATGAAACAAGAATTTGTGTCCTAGAAGCAGAGAGGACTCCTCCCAAGATCAAGGAGAACAGACCCAACAGCCTGGCATGTAATAGTAAAACTCGCAAATCTTAGAACCAAGGAAATCATTTTAAGGGCAGTTAAGAAGAAGAGATTCCTTACCTACAGAGGGAGGAACATCAGGATAGTGTCAGACCTGTCTCCAGAGACCTGGGAGGCCAGAAAGGACTGGCAAGATGTATTCAGGGTACTAAATGAGAAGAACATGCTGCCAAGAATACTTTACCCAGCAAGGCTGTCATTCAGAATGGATGGAGAGATAAAGAGCTTCCAGGACAGGCAGCAACTGAAAGAATATGTGACCACTAAGCTGGCCCTGAAAGAAATACTAAGGGGGGTTCTATAAAAGGAGAAATACCCCCAAGAGTGATATAGAACAGAAATTTACAGAGACAGTCTATAGAAACAGGGACTTTACAGGCAACATGATGACAATAAAATCATATCTTTCAATAATCATTCTCAACATGAACGACCTAAATGCTCCCACAAAACAGCACAGGGTTGCAGATTGGATAAAAAGACAGGACCCATCCATATGCTGTCTACAAGAGACTCGTTTTGAACCTAAAGATACATCCAGACTCAAAGTGAAGGGATAGAGAACCTTCATGCCAATGGACCTCAAAAGGAAGCTGGGGTAGCAATTCTCATATCAGTCAAACAGAAAGACACTGTATCATACTTAAAGTGTTATCCAACAAGAAGATCTAATGGTTGTAAATATCTATGCTCCCAACATGGGAGCAGCCAACTACATAAGCCAACTGTTAACCAAAATGGAGAGATATATTGATAATAATACATTAATAGCGGGAGACCTCAACAATCCACTCTCAGCAATAGACAGATCATCTAAGCAGAAAATCAACAAAGAAACAAGAGCTTTGAATGACACACGGGACCAGATGGGCCTCATAGATCTATACAGAACATTCCACCCTAAAACAATGGAATACTCATTCTTTTCAAGCACACATGGAACTTTCTCTAGAATAGACTATATACTGGGTCACAAATCAGGTCTCAACCAGTACCAAAAGATTGAGATTTTCCCCTGCATATTCTCAGACCACAGTGCTTTGAAACTGAAACTCAAGTCATAAGAAAAAGTTTGGAAGAAATTCAAACACTTGGAAATTAAAGACCATCCTGCTCAAAAATGTTTGGGTCAACCAGGAAATCAAAGAAGAACTTAAACAATTCATGGAAGCCAATGAGAATGAAAATACATAGATCCAAAACTTATGTGATATAGCAAAGGCAGTCCTAAGGGGGAAATACATAGCCATCCAAACTTCACTCAAAAAAAACAAAAACAAAAACAAAAACAAAAACAAAAAAAAAAGAAAAAAAAAAAGAAAAATCCTGAATACACAAACTATCTTTACACCTTGAAGAACTGGAGAATGAACAACAAATTAAGCCTAACCCACACACAAGAAGAGAAATAATTAAGATTAGAGCAGAGATCAATGAATTAGATGAGAAATATAGTAGAACATACCAATGAAACTAGAAGCTGGTTCTTTGAAATAATTAGTAAGATCAATAAACCACTGGCCAGACTTACTCAAAAGAAAAGATAAAAGACCCAAATTAATAAAATTATGAATGAAAGGAGAGAGATCATGACTAACACCAAGGATATAGAAACAGTTATCAGAAATTATTACCAATAATAACTACATGCCAATCAATTAAGCAACCTGGAAGAAATGGATGCATTCCTGGAAACCTATAAACTACCAAGACTGAAACAGGAAGAAATTGACAACCTGAATAGACTAATAACCAGTAATGAAATTAAACCGGTGATCAAAAACCTCCCAAAAGAGTCCAGGACCCGATGGATTCCCCGGGGAATTCTACCAGATATTCAAAGAAGAATTAGTATGTATTCTCCTGAAGCTGTTTCAAAAAATAGAAACAGAAGGAAACCTTCCAGACTCATTCTATGAGGCCAGCATTACCTCGATCCCAAAACCAGGCAAAGACCCCATCAAAAAGGAGAATTATAGACCAATATCCCTGGTGACTATGGATGCCAAAATTCTCAGCAAGATCCTAGATAATAGGATCCAACAATACATTAAAAGGATTATCCAGCATGATCAGGTGGGATTTATCCCTAGGATGCAAGGGTGGTTCAGCATTCACAAATCAATGTGATAGAACACATTAATGAGAGGAGGAAGAAGAACCTTATGGTCCTCCCAATTGATGCAGAAAAAGCATTTGACTAAATACAGCATCCTTTCCTGATTAAAACTCTTTGGAGTATAGAGATAGAGGGATCATTCCTCAATTTCATAAGATTCATCTGTGAAAAACCCAGCAAATATCATTCTCAATGAATGAAAAGCTGTGAGCCTTCCTATTGGAATCAGGAATACAATAAGGATGACCACTCTCACCACTACTGTTCAACATAGTATTAGAAGTCCTAGCAACAGCACTCAGACAACAAAAAGAAAAGGTGTTTGAATTAGCAAAGAAGAAGTCAAACTCTCTCTCTTTGCAGATGACATGATACTTTATGTAAACCCAAAAGACTCCATCCCCAAATTACTAGAACTCATACAGCAATTCAGTAATGTGGCAGGATACAAAATCGATCCACAGAAAATATTTGCTTTCTTAAACACTAACAATGTAACTGTAGAAAGAGAAATTAGAGAACTGATTCCATGTACAATAGCACTAAAAACCATAAGATACCTTGAAATAAACTTAACCAATGAGGTAAAGGAGCTATAGACCACTCATTAATGGAATTGAAGAAAACACAAAAAGTTGGAAAAATATTCCATGCATGCATTGGAAGAATAAACATTGTTAAGATGTCTGTGCTGCCCAGAGCAATCTATACTTCTAATGACATTCTGGTCAAAATACCAATGGCATTTTTCAAAGTGCTGGAACAAATTATCCTAAAATTTCTATGGAACCAGAAAAGACCTCCAAATCACAAGGAAATGTTGAAAAAGAAAAATAAAGCTGGGGGCATCATGTTGCCAGATTTCAAGCTATATTACAAAGCTGTGATCACCAACACAGCATGGTACTGGCACAGAAATGGACACATATACCAGTGGAACAGAATAGAGAGCCCATATATGGACTCTCAACTGTGTGGTCAAATAATCTTTGACAAATCAGGAAAAAATATCCAATGGAAGAAAGACAGTCTCTTCAATAAATGGTGCTGGGGAAATGGGACATCTATATACAGAAGAATGAAACTCGACCATTCTCCTATACCATACACAAAAATAAACTATAAATGGAGGAAAGACCTCAATGTGAGACAGGAATCCATCAAAATCCTAGAGGAGAACATAGGAAGTAACCCTTTTGACATCATTCACAGCAACTTCTTTCAAGACACTTCTCCAAAGGCCAGGGAAACAAAAGTGAAAATGAACTTTTGGGATTTCATCAAGATAAAAAGCTCTGCACAGCAAAGAAAACAGTCTGTGGGGCAACCCACAGAATGGGAGAAGATAATTGCAAACAATACTACAGACAAATGGCTGCTATCCAAGATCTATAAAGAACTTCTGGAACTCAACACCCAAAAAAACCAGATAATCAAGTCAAAATAGGCAGAAGACATGAGCAGACACTTCTCAAAAGAACACATACAAATGGCTAACAGACACATGAAAAAGTGTTCAACATCACTAGCTATCAGGGAAATTCAAATCCAAAACTCACTGAGATATACCACCTTACACCAGTTAGAATGGCAAACATTGACAAGACAAGAAACAACAAATGTTGAAGAGGCTGTAGAGAAAGGGGAACCCTATTACATGTTGGTGAGAACCAAGTTGATACAACCACTTTGGAAAACACTGAGGAGGTTCCTCAAAAAATTAAAAATAGAGCTGTCCTATGACTGAGAATTGCACTATGGGGTGTTTACCCCAAAGATAAAGATGTAGTGAAAAGAAGGGCCATATGCACCCCAATGTTCATAGCAGCAATGTCCACAATAGCCAAACTGTGGAAAGAGCCAAGGTGCCCTTCAACAGCAGATGAATGGATAAAGAAGATATAGTCGATATATTCAGTGGAATTACTCAGCCATCAGAAAGGATGAATACCCAGCTTTTGCATCAACATGGATGGGACTGGAGGAGATTATGCTGCATGAAATAAGTCAATCAGAGAAAGTCAATTATCATATGGTTTCACTTATTTGTGGAACATAAAGAATAGCATGGAGGACATTAGGAGAAGAAGGGGAAAATGAAGGGAGGGGTTTTGGAGGGGGAGACAAACCATGAGACTGTGGACTCTGATAAACCAGCTGAGGGTTTTAGAGGGGAGGGAGGGGGGATGAGTTAGCCCAGTGATGGGTATTAAGGAGGGCACGTATTGCATGGAGTACTGGGTGCTATACGCAAACAATGAATCATGGAACACTACATCAAAAACTAATGATGTACTGTATGGTGACTAACATAACATAACAAAAAGAAGAAGAGGAAAAAATAAAACAGGACTTGTAGTTCTGGAACTATTGCAAAAAATAATCTGAAAACACTTCTGACACAAGTACCTAATAAATCTAGGGAAGTTATAGATAGGTGTATACAGGTAGCATCCATATCTATCTATATCCTTTAAATACCTCTATATATCCATCTGTATATCCTTTAATGTATCTACCTAAATCTAGACAGATATATACATACATACATTTATATCAATATAAAGAATATATTTAGTTATAGATACATATGTTAAAGGATAGATGGACAAACAAAGAGAGACCTACAGAGGCAATAAATGTATAGATACATAAATGGAAAGAAAACTGAGCGAATTTAGTTTACTGATGCAAAGGCAAAAGAGAATGGCCAGTTTTGATTTTTGTGTTAATGAAGTTATTAATGGCCTTGGAAATAGATGTGAAGAAGTAGGAATTCTCATTGGTAGGGGGTAAAAAAAAGATCTATTGTAAGCTGGAGGGTGCTGCCAGGAGAGAGTTTTATTAATTTTAAGATGGGAGAATCATAACCTGATTTAAGACACTGTTCTTGGAGTACCTGGATGGTTCAGACAATTAAGCTGGCTATCTTCAGCTCAGGTCATGATCTCAGGGTCCTGGGATCGAACCCTGCATTGGGCTCCCTGCTCAGTGGGGAGCCTGCGTCTCCCTCTGCTTCTGTCCCCTACGTGTGCTGTTTCTCTCACTCACTCTATCAAATACATAAATAAAATCTTAAAAAAAAAAAGACTTAATGTTCTTATCTAGCTATCTCTTACTTAGTCTGTAAGATTTAGCTCAGGTATTATCTCTAGGACTATACCTACACTTGATCAAACTCCTCTGTTGTCTTAGCACTGTCAAAAGGTTATCATCATATCACTTAGAATGTTTTAATGAATATATCCATTTAAATGTCTTGTTTCCTGCAGATTATAAACTCTGTGATCATGTGTTATTTATCTTTCAATCACCAATTCTTGGCAAAGGTTTGGCAATAGAAAGTGCTCAGGCAATGTTTAACTAAACTATGGAGCTTTTCAAAATTTCTCCTTTTTATAAAACTTCTGTATCCACACTCTGTCCTTTTTTCTTCCATAATAACACATATATACTTTTTAATTGCATTTATTCCTTTTCACATGTATGACCTTCTTACATACATACTTATATTATAAACAACATAGTTATTTTGTTCATTTTTATAATACTAACATTTAGCATAGTGCCTATCATTCATTTATTGAATATTCAATCATTTCTCGAGTAACCAGTCATTATTCTAAACTCTAAGAATATAATAATGAAAAAGATTTATCTTCTGGCAGAGGAAGACAGGATAGACATAAACCAGGAAAGAAAATTATTTATAATAGTAATTATTAAAGACAAACAAGGTGATATGATAGAGTAACTGCTGAAAATGAGGAGCCATTAATTTATTTATGATTTATTTTTAGAGTGAGAGCATGCACATGCACATACATGAGTGGGAGGGGAGGGGCAGATGGAGAGGGAGAGAAGAATCCTCAGACAGATTCCCTGCTGAGTGCAGAGCCCAAAGCAAGGCTCAATTCCAGGACCCTGAGATCACGACCAGAGCCGAAATCAAGAGCCTGCTGCTCAACCAATTGAGCCACCCAGGCACCCCAATAGAGTCTTTACTTTAGACAGGATACTTAAGAACATTATCAAAAAAGTAAAAATACTACTTTTTTATATGTATTGACTAAAACTTTAAAGTGAGAAGGGGATCTTAATGATTACAGAGTCCAACCTTTTCATTTTACAGATTGATTTAGAGAGAATGTGTGACTTGTTGAAGGTATTAATGAATTTGAAATTTGTCTTTCTCTTGGTAAAGTGTTTTGGAAACTTTGAGATTCTTTTTTACCTGATTGGGATTTCCCTGAGATGTAAATGACCCGTTTAAACCAGGGACTATGACGGTGTACTAATCACACCTATTTTCTCTCTAATGGAAACTTGGGGAAAAAAAAGAAAAGAAAGAAAAAAAATAAAAGATAGAGCAGGGCAGAGATCTTCAGGGGAGACAGGTAAGTGGGCTATAATCACAGTGATACCAATAAAGTTCTGCAAGGAAACTTGTAGCACCTAAGTAAAGGTGTCAGGAATTACATAAGAAACTCTAAAAAAATTTTTTTGTGATTTTTCTAAGATATTCATGGTAGAAAATACACACACACACACACAAAGTCTAGAGTGGAAAATTGTAACTATAGGCCCTTACTCCAGGGATAACCACTGTTAATTATCTTTGGAAAATTGTAACTATAGGCCCTTACTCCAGGGATAACCACTGTTAATTATCTTCCTTATACAAATGTTTCTCCTCTTTCTGTCTTTCTTTCTTTATGAAATTGAAATTATATTATTTTTATATTTTTTTTAATATTTGAGGAAACCAGAATAGTGAAAAGAAATAGGAAAAGGATAAAGGATAATAAACACTCATGTAATCTACTAAATACATATTTTTGGTCATATAAGCTTCAGATCTATAATTTTTTAATAATAAAACATTACAGATAGAGTCTGTTTATGTTCTATCCTTAGTCCTATTCCCTTCATTCTCTCTCCAGACACAACAAATATCATGAATTTAATGTATTTTAATGCTTCTATTACAGTAATTTTTTTAAAAAATATTATTATTTTGTGTTTTTTTTAAATGTGCATACATGGAATCAATATATAATTGGAATAATTGAATACAGATTTAGGGGAATTTCTTTTTGCACCGAACATTATGTTTTTCAGTTCTGTTCATGCTGATGCATACATATCTTGCTTATTCATAAGTCTTAAGTGTTAACCTTGATGAATTTTCACTGAACACACTTTTGTGACCAGCCCCTAGCTCAAGAAACTGAACATTACCAGCATTCTTGAACTCCCCAAATACCCGTGTTTGAATTTTAGGTTGGCCTTCTTTTGCCCAACATTATTTTGAAATAGTTGTAATCTATTCTTTCCTATTTATAGAATATTTTTTTTCTTAAGTCAATTTTTAAAAATTCATTCACTCAACTATTGATGGGCATTTGTATAGTTTCTAATTTGTGGCTTTCTTAAATAGTGATGCTATAAACATTCTAGTACATACTTTTCTGAATGCATTTCATTTTTGGTATATGTGTAAAGTTGTTGGGTCATAGCTATGCACCTTTTCAACTTTAATATAGAGCCAAACAGTTTTCCAAAGTATTGTACAAAACTCCATTTGCTCTGATAGTAAATGAGAGTTCAGGTTACTCTTCCTCCTTGGCAACAATTAACATTTTCTGTCTTTTTCATCTCAGGCATCATATAGAGTTGTTATCTTGTGGTTTAATTAGAACTTTCTTAATAGTTAATGAAGTTTTCATACATTTATTGACCATTTAGATATTCTTTATTATGATATACTTAAATATTTAGCATCCTTACTTGATTTTTTCTAACAAATCTAAAGATAATCTAAAGGTAATCTAAAGGTCTTTATTCTCCACCCAATCTAGATAAGGAAGGACCTTAGCAATAACTATTGTTCCCTCACGTAGTAGTTGTGTGCCTTCAAACAAGTCTCTTAACCTTATTTTGCTTCAGTTGTTTCTACGTCTGTAAAATGAGGAAATAATAGTACTTAACTCAGAGTTGTGAGAATTAAATGAGTTTAAATATTTAATACACTGAACAGTGCCTGGCAGGGAGTACTTACTATATGAATGTTAGTTATTGTTATTGTTGTTGTTGTTATTGGCAAAAGGATAGACAATATATATCAAGGGGACAGAACAGAGATTCAAGAAACAAACTGACACAGATATAGCTACTTGATTTTTGATAAGGGTGCAAAAGCAACTCAGTGAAAAAGGATAGTTTTTTCAGCAAATGGTGTTGGAACCACTGGATATACATATCCAAAGGAGAAGAGAAAAGGAACTTGACCCATGCATTATACCTTATATAAAAATTAATTCAAAATGAATCATAAATGTAAAACATAAAACTATAACTCCTTTATAGGAAAACATAGGAGAAAAATCTCTGTGGCCTGGGTTAGGCAAAGATTTCTTAGATAATACCATAGCACAAGGAAAATATAATATTTCCTCTGTACAAGGAAAAACTTAATAAATTAGACATTACCAAAATTTAAAAGTTTTGCTCTGTGAAAGACACCCTTAAGAGAACTGAAAAGACAAGCCATAAACTTGGAGAAAATATTTCCAAATCACATATCTGACCAAGGACTTGAGGAATTCTAAAATATCAGCAAAGATTTAAACAAATACTTCACTGAAGAAGACATGTGGATGACAAATAAGCCCAAATGAAGTGCTCAACATCATTATTCATTAAGGATATGCAAATTAAAACCACAGTGAGATACCACTGTACATCTACTAGAATGACTGAAATAAAATTAACAAAACCAAGTGGTGGCAATGATACAGAGCAAGTGAAACTGTCATATAATGCTAGTGGGAAAGCAAGATGGTACAATTTGGAAGGCAGCTTGGCAGTTTCTTACACATTTAAATATATGTTTGCTACATGACCCTACTGAAATAAAAATTTATGTTCAGACAAACATCTTTATGCATAAGTATAGTAGCTTTAATCTAACAACCTAAACTGGAAACAACCAAATGTCTCAGCGGGGGAATAAACAAACTGTGGTACATCTGTAAAGTGGAATGTTACTCAGGAATAAAAAGAAACTGTTGATACATGCAGCAGTGTAAGTGAATGT
This sequence comes from Mustela nigripes, assembly GCF_022355385.1. NCBI lineage: Eukaryota > Metazoa > Chordata > Mammalia > Carnivora > Mustelidae > Mustela > Mustela nigripes. The sequence continues at coordinate 40,588,683 of NC_081570.1, forward strand.
CAGAAGCATTATGCTAAGTGAAAAAAGCTAGACTCAAAAGGCCACATGCTGTATGATTCCATTTATATGAAATTCTGGAAAAGGCCAAAAGTATAAGGATGGAGAATAAACAATGATTGCTAGCAATCAGTGCTTGGCTGCTAAGAGGCAGTATGAGGATTTTGGATGGTAATGAAGTGTCATGTAAGTTGGTTATGGTGCTGTGACATATTTTTGTATTTGTCAAAACTTACAGAACAGCACACACACAAGTAAATGAATATTACTATATAAATTAAAAATTTTTTTAAAGTAAAATCCTTTTTAGGTTAATTCCCTGAATATTACTTCTCTACTACTCCTGTATTTTTTCTTTTAGGACCCCTATTACTTTTATATTATATACCCTTAATCTTTTCCAATCTTATATTTCCTTATATTTTTTATTCCTTTATGTAATTAGACGAGTTTCTCAGTGTTATATTTCATCTCATTAATTGTGTTCAAAAAAGAATTTATCTTAAATTTTTTGAATTTTTCATTTTCCAAGGTTCCTTCTTGGTTTTCTGTTAGTGGTTCAGGAACCCCCTCCCTCAGAGATTTTGTTAATGTAGAGTCATTCACAGTGCCAAAGGATGATTTGGTCTAGGTCTTGCCTCAGTGATTTTTTCTGCTTCTTCTAACTAATTCTTGCTTCCAGATCTCAGTGCTGCTTATGCCTGTGATTTTAGCCTCTACTTATTACTCCGTGTTGCTTTTATTTATTTATTTTGTCTATAGAAATTTTTATCTTTTTTTAAAAGATTTTATTTATTCATTTGACAGAGATCACAAGTAGGCAGAGAGGCAGGCAGAAAGAGAGGGGAAGCAGGCTCCCCGCTTAGCAGAGAGCTCAGTGCGGGGCTCGATCCCAGAACCCTGGGACCACGGGGCCTGAGCCGAATGCAGAGGCTTTAACCCACTGAGCCACCCAGGCACCCCAGAAATCTTTATCTTTTTTCCCATAGTTTTATTTATTTAATCTCTACACACTATGTGGGGCTCAAACTCATGACCCCAAGATCAAGAATCACATGTTCTTCCAACTGAGCTGGCCAGGGGCCCCTAGAAATCTTTTTTATCTTATATTTGAGTATGACAGTGTCTTTTTAATATTTAAAAAATATGCATTTTATCTATCTTGCTTTTACCAATGAATACTATCTGATATTTCATTATACCACTCTGCCAGTGATTCTCAAGTGGGACAGTTTTGTCCCCCAGAATACATTTGCCTGGAGACGTCTTTCATACAATGCATAGGACAATCCCTACAACAAATGATCTGATCCAAAAGATCAATAGTATTGATGTTGAGAAACCCTGCACTAAATAAAGAATATGGTATTTTTCATATGTAACATTATCATAAGTTATTTAATTAACTTCCTTATATGCAGTTAGAAGGTTTTTTCTTTGTATTGTAAGTATCACTTTGATAAATAGCCTTCTATAACTTTTTGGTACCATTAGTTCCCAAATGTACACATTTTCTGGACCCTTTGAGAGGCATTATGTTGGAAGCTGGAAATTACATAGGAAACAACAAAAACATGGGAACAACAAAGTCTTTATAATGTCATATGTTTAGTGGAACTTATAATATGTTCACACATAAAGATATTCCATTAGTTTTTATTTTTTTATTGACATATAAATATTATTTGCTTCAGGGGTACAGGTCTATGGTTCATCAGTCTTACAAAATTCACAGCACTCACCATAGCACACACCTTCCCCAATGTCCATAACCCAACCACCCTATCCCACCCCTCGCTTATCCCCCAGCAACCCTCAGTTTGTTTCCTGAGATTAAGAGTCTCTTATGGCTTGTCTCCCTCCCCGGTCCCATATTGTTTCATTTTATTTAAATTCCAGTTAGTTAACATACAGTGTAATATTAGTTTCAGGTGTACAATTTAGCGATTCAGCATTTCTATACAACACCCAGCACTCATCACAAGTGCATCCTTAATTCCCATCACCTGTTTAAACCATCCTCCCATCTGGTCATCATCAGTTTGTTCCCTATAGTTTTATACCTTTAAACTCTTTTTCCCCAGGTACTATGCAGCTGACCCTTGAACAATATGGGTTTGAATTGTGCCGGTCCACTTATATGTAGATGTTTTTCAACATAGTACCGGACTATTGATGTATTTTCTCCTCCTTATAATTTTCTTAATAACATTTTCTTTTCTCTAGTTTATTGTAAGACTATAGTATGAAATACATAGAACATACAAAATGTGTTAATCAACTGTTTATGTTATTGGTAAGGCTTCTGGTCAACAGTAGGCTGTTGTTTATATATGTATATACATAAGTAGTTAGGTGTTGGCAGAGTCAAAAATTATATCTGCATTTATGAGTGTACACAGTTTGGTACCCCTAATCCTCATGTTGTTTAAGGGTCAGCTGTACTACTAAATTGTTTTAAGGCCCTTTATGTTCTATACAGCTTTCTACAAAAGCTTCCTACAGCTTGCTTTATGGTTAGGTTTCACATTTCACAATCTTAAGGAATACTTGACCAACCTGACTATAAATACCTCATGCATTCTTTATTCTTAATTCTTTGCAGTACATACTAGTATTAAGATGATTTGTAGTAGGGATAAGTTAATAGAAAAAAACAGGACTGACTTTAATCTGCTGCCTAATCTCAGTTTAGTTCCCTCTCTTACCTAGACCTCAATTTTTTTCATCTGTAAAATGAAGGAGTTATAACACACAATTCCTATAGGCTTTTCCAGTTTTAAACCTGTGATATGCTATTATTTTATATTGCTTTTATTTAGCTTTTGGCCGTGATCTTTTATTGTTCCTGGGATAAAATAGAGATAAAAACAAAGTTCCTCATATTTGTTCTTTATTACCTTCCATCTACCTTCTTATAGTGATTGATAATACAGATTTTATTGTCTTATTGAAGGACTGCAAAGACTGATACTGGAAAAATAATTTGAAAATTTACAGCTAGACTGGGAAAGGAGAAGGCTAGATTAAAAAAAAAAAAAAGGTGACAGCTGTACAAAAAAAATCTAGGTAGCAAATTGAGGCAGGGTCAGAGATATGCACCCTGAGCCCTAATAACCATGAGACCTTGTGTTGAAATTTGTTAGAATTCCACAGGAGCCTAGAATTCAGGTTTTCGAACTTCCTGGTTAATGTTTTAACACTACAGTATATCATATCATTCAAATTATTATGTCATTTAATTTTACCTACAGAATGAAGATACATGCATGAAATAATCTTTTATAATTTATTTGTGTAGGTTTTTTTAACCACTTAACTTATTTTCTGGCTGCTGGTGCTGTTACTTTGGGAATTGGTTTCTTTGCTTTGGCATCAGCTTTGTGGTTCCTGATTTGCAAACGAAGGTAAGGTTTATTAGAATGTTTAACTTTTTTTCCTTTTAAAAATTCAGTGAAAGACTTTTCCAAATGGTATTAAATAACTATAATAGCACTGATTCTGTAATTTGAGGTTTGGTTATAGACACTTTGATTGGGAAGGGAAAGCTTTACATGTTTAAAATAGCCCAGAAAGACACATCCTACTAGTGTAATAGTCTGAGTACTGTAATAGTAATCTTCATGCATTAAAATTCTAAGAAATAATGAAATATATTTTATTCTCTGGAAGACGTGTTCAAATTATAAGTCTAGAAATTTTTAGTTTTTTATTTCCTTTTTTTTAAGATTTTATTTATTTATTTGACAGACAGATCACAAGTAGGCAGAGAAGCAGGCAGAGAGGGAGAGGAGAAAGCAGGCTCCCTGCTGAGCAGAGAGCCAGACGAGGGGCTCAATCCCAGGATCCTGGGATCATGACCCAAGCCAAAGGCAGAGGCTTTAACCCACTGAGCCACCCAGGCACCCCATAGTTTTTGATTTCTAATTTAGAGGTTAAAAACATTACTGGGACAAAAAGACTCTTTTTTTTTTTTTTTTTTTTTTAGATATCTAAGAGAGGAGCTGACAGAATCCTCTGGTATAGTCTAAATGTAGTCTTTTGCCAGAGACAGAAAACCCTAAAATTTGGTGGTTTTGATTATTTTGTTGAGTAGTTGCTTTGTTTGATGTTTAAAAATGTAAATTGTAGCACGTTCTTGCACATACTCTTCCAGGATTCCCTATCTTAACCAATGACTACATACTATCTATTCATTTGCATAAGTCAGAAAACTGGAAATTCACTTACTCATTCTTTTAACAAATACTTATTGGTACCTGCCATTGTTCTTGGTACCATGGATATAACTGTGAATAAGTCAGACAGGGTTTCTGTTTCATAGACTAGCAGTGCCACTGGGAGGAGACAGATAATGAAAAATAAAGTGGCCAGGGAATGTCTCTGTAAGTGGGCAGTATTTAATCTGATATTGGAGTTAAAAGAAGGAACCAACCATATGAAGACTTTGTCAGAGAGCTCTGTAAGCTGAAGGGATAGCAAGTACAAAGACCCCACGTGGAAATGTCCTTGGTATTGTTCAGGAAAGGGAAAAAAGGCTAGTGTACAGACTGTAGTAAGTGAGGGAAATAATGATGAAATTAAAGATGTAGATGGAGGTTAGATCACATAGCATGTTGTGGGCTAGAATATGGAGTTTGTATTTTGTTATTTATGCCATTGTAAGGTTTTAAGCAGGAGAATGACTTTATCAGCATAATAATGGCTAACACTGGGGACTTAAATAACTATAATAACCTAGTGGCCACTGTTCTAAATGCTTTATATGTGATCTCATTTAGAATTCATATCCAGACCATGAGGTAGCAGTAATGTTTTCTCCCTTTTAAGGACACTATAATGTCACCTATAGATGATTTACACTTTTATAACACTTTTTAAAATTTGAGATATAATTCACATACACTATAGTACATAGATTTTAAATGTATGAGGATGAATTTCAGCATATATATTCCCATATCAGCACAACCCCGATCAAGATATACAAATTTCCATCACCCTGGAAAGTTCCCTCATGCTCCTTTCCAGTTGTCACTCCCCACCTCCTACTCAGAGACAGTCATTATTCTGATTTTTATTACCAGAGGTTAATTTTGCCTAGTCTTGAGTTACGTGTAAATGGGATCGTATGGACTTTATGTTCGCATTTTTGCCTTAACATAATATTTTTGAAATTCATTCCTATCTTTGTATTTATCTATATTTCATTCTTTTTATTGATGATTTTTATTAATTGTATAAATACACCTCACTTTATTCTGTTAATGGACAATTGGATCATTTCCAGTTTTTAGTTCTTAGGAGTAAGGCTGCTATGAATGCTCTTGTACAATCTTTTTGTACATGTGCTTTCACTTCTCTTGGGTAAATACGTAAGAGTAGAATTGCTGGATCATATTAACTTTGTTAGCAAATTGCTGAACAGTCTTCCAAAGTGAGTTTATACTTCTACCAGTAATATTTGAGAGTTCTAATTCATATTTTCAAAAGGTTTTTCTTCTCTGTGAAGACTGTATTTAATTGAGCAAGAGTGAAAGCAGAGCAAGTTAGGAGGCTATTGCATAATCTAGGTCAGAGACTTAGACTAAAGGAGATGAAAAGAAGAGGTTGGATTTGAGGTGTATTTTGCAGGTAAAGTTAAGAGGGCTTGTTTGGTGGATTGAATGAGGTAAGGAAAGATAAATGAAATGGAGAATTAATGCCAACACCTACCTTTTTACCATGAGCAATCGAGTAGTTGATCATGCCAATTACTGAGATGGGAATATGATTAGATTGGGGAGCAAGTTGAAGGAATAGTGATAAACTAGGAGTTACATTTTGGAAAGTGTTTTGGACATCCATTAGAAATATCAAATACTCAGATACACATGTAGGAAGTTCAGAAGAGAATTCAAGCCTGAAGATTGAGGATATCAATGAATAGAGGGTATCTAAGGTCATTAGAACTGGGTGAGACTAACCAGGGAGTGATTTTTGGAAGAAAAGAACCTAGGACTATGCCCTTCAGCCCACCAACATTTAGAAATCTAGCAAAAGAATAGGAAGAATCATCTGAAAAGGAAGAACAGAAAGATATGCTGTTAAGGAAATCAAAATTAGAAAATGTTTCGGGGTTGCTGGGAAGATGGCAGAGGAGGAGGGCCCTAGGCTCACCCTGTCCCATGTTTACAACTGGATATTATTCACATCCACGTCAATAAACTGGAGAGTGATTCTAAGACTGGCAGAACAAACTCCACAACTAAAGGTAGAGAAAAAGCTGCATGAGAGAGTTTAGGAAGAGCAGATATTGTGGTCAGGAGCTACCCACAGGAGGGAGAGAGCTGCAGACTTGGAGAGGGAAAAACACCAGGAAGCCCACACAAAGGAAATGAATCCCCATAACGTCTGGCCTTGAAAACCAAAGGGGCTGAATTCTGTGAGTTCATATCACCAGCAGGACTTGGAGCCTAGAGCTTTAAAAGTCAGAGGGCTAGTGATAGCCCATAAAGAGTCCCCACCCTTAAAGAGACAAGGGCCCAAGGAAAGGCAACATAGAAGTGACAGCTTGCTGATTGGAGGGAAATCTGTTTATACCAATTTCAGAGAGTATTGGGGGATTTCTCTGGGAACAAAGGAGCTGGCAGTTGCCATTTTCCTCTCCTGCCCCCTAGCATAAACACAGAGTCAACTGTAGGAGGTGGTGCTGCCCTATTGGTACTGAGCCCTGCCAACAAGTTCTCCTGAGCACTTGCCAACTCCAAGCCTGGTGATCTCAGCTCCAGGCTCAGTGTAATTTTTGTTAACGCTGTGCATGCTGCACCCATCCATGCCTCTACATTCTATGCCCCCATGGTCATCACACTTTGGGGGATCCAGCTTAGAACTAGTGGGTCAATGCAAAGTTTACTAACACTGCAAATGCCATGCCGAGCCACCAAGTGTTCCAGGTGTCCACCACCACCATCCTTAGTCACTGTACCCCCAAGAGCCACTTGGCTGTGGGAGGTCTGGCCTGGGACTAGGGGTTCAGTGCAAATTTTGCTAACATCAAAAGTTGCCCCAAGCCTTTCTGCTATCATACCCTCTCAGAGCTGGCCTACCTGGGTCTCACTAATATCATTGAGAGCAAGCATAGTTCACAATGGACAAAGAGTCAGTGAGATGTCTGGACAAAAATGAAAAGTGGCTCACACCTTAGCAGGATACAAGCAACAAACATAGAAGACTCCTCTGAAGAGCCAGTTTCTGGTAAATAGGGGACACTGCACTGAGGGGCACTACAGGACCTCTTCTTCATAAAGCCACTACTTTCAAGAATAATAGAACAGAGCTGACTTTTGTAACACACAGAAACATACACAGAGAAGTAGACAAATGAGGAAACAGAGTTGCAAAAGGAAGAACAAGAAAAATCACAGCAGTATATCTAAGAGAAAGAGAATAATATGCCTGTTACAGAATTTAAAGTAATGATCATAAAAATACTGGACTTCAGAATAGGGTAGAGGATATCAGTAAGAACCTTGACAAAAAGATTAAAAATAACATATCAGACATAAAGAACTCAATAAAAGAAATTAAAAATAAAATAGATGGAATAAGTAGTAGTCTACAGGAAGCAGAGGAATATATCAGTGACCTGGAGGAAAGGATAATGGAAAGCAATTAAGCTGAACAGGTGAGAGACAAATAAATACTGTATAATGAGAACAGACTTACAGAACTCAGTGGCTCCTTCAAGCATAATAACATTCATATTAGAGGGATCCCAGAAGGAAAAGAGAGAAAGGCAGGCAGGAGATGTATTTGTGAAATAGCTGAAGACTTCCCAAATCTGGGGAGGGAAACAGAAATCCAGATACAGGAGGCACAGAGATCCCACAACAAATTCAACTCAAGAAGCAAGAAGGTCCACACCAAGACACTTAGTAATTAAAAAGTCAAAAAATAGTGATAGAGAATTTTAAAGGTAGCAAGAGAAAAGAAGACAGCTACATACAAAGGAAACCCCAAAAAGTTATCAGCTGATTATTTAACAGAAACTTTGTAAGTTGAAAGAGGATAGCATAATGTATTCAAAGTGCTGAAGGGGAACATTCTGCAGCCAAGAATGCTTTACCCAGTGAGGCTATCATTCAGAATAGGAGAGATAGTTTCCCAAACAAACAAAAGTTAAAAGAACTCCTGGCCACTAAACAGCCCTACAAGAAATGTTAAGGGGGAATCTGAGTGGAAAGCAAAAACCATAAGTAAGAATAAGAAAAGTAAGAATCACAAAATAAAAAGATGTAAAAAATCATGCAAAATGTCTGAAATGTAGAAGGAAGAGAAGTAAAAAATGAAATTAAAATCAAGCAACCATCAGCTTAACATAGACTGCTTTATGCAAAAGATGTTATGTATAAACCTAATGGTAACTACAAATCAAAAAACAATAGAGTAGATATGCAAAAAATTAAAAGTATGGAACCCAAATATATCACTAACTCCCCCCAGCAAACCATGAAAGAGAGAAAGAAAATAATCAGAAAAAAATTACAAAAACAACCACAGAAAAGTAACAAAATGACAATAAATACTTAACAATAGTTACTTTGAATGCAAATGGACTAACTGCTCCAATAAAAAGATATAGGGTGAAAGAGTTTATAAAAAAACAAGACCCAATTATAGGCTTCCTACAAGAGATTTATTACAGGCCTAAAGACACCTGTAGATTTGAAGTTTGGAGATGGAGAAACATTCATCATGCAAGTGGATGTCAAAAGAAAGTCAGAGTAGCAATACTTACGTTGGACAGACAGACTCTAAAATAAAGTCTGTGAAAAGAGGCAAAGAAGGACACTATATAATAATAAACAGAACCCAACAAGAATATATAGCAATTGTAAATATTTTTATGCACCCAACATGGGATTACCCAAATACACAAAACAGTTAATAACAAACAGAAAGGAAATATTCAATAGTAATACACCAATAGTAGGGGACTTTAGCTTCTATTTACATCAGTGAACAGATCATTCAAATAGAAAATCAATGATGAAACAGTAACTTTGAATGATACACTGGACCAGATGGATTTAATGGATATATTCAAAACATTCCATCCAAAAGCAGCAGAATACACATTCTTTTCAAGTGCAAATGGAGCATTCTCCAGAATAGATCACATGTTAAGACCTGAAACAAGCCTCAACAAATTAAAAAAGATCAAAGTTTTACCATGCATATTTTCTGACCATAATGCTATGAAGTTAGAAATCAATCACAAAATATCTGGGAAGATTTTGGGAAGATCCACAAATACATGGAGATTAAATAATAAATAAATACTAAACAATGAATGGGTCAACCATGAAATGAAAGAAGAAATTAAAAACTACGTAGAAACAAATGAAAATGAAAACAGAATAGTCCACGGCACCTGGGTGGATCAGTTGGTTAAGCGTCTGCCTTCAGCTCAAAGCATGATCTTTGGGTCCTGGGATTGAACCCCAGGGTCAGGCTCCCTGCTCCCTCCCTCTCTCCCTCTGGCCCTCCTCTCCACCTGTGCTTGCTCTTTCACTTTCTCTCTCTCTCCCAAATAAATAAACAAAACCTTAAAACAACAACAACACACAATTGTCCAAATCTTTGGGATGTAACAAAAGCAATTTTTTTTCTTTTTCTTTTTATTGTGGTGTTAGTCACCATGCAGTACATCATTAGTTTTTGAGGTAGTGTTCCAAGATTCATTAATTATGTATAAAACCCAGTGCTCCATGCAATACTTGCCCTAAATACCCACCACCAGGCTCACCCATTCCCCAGTTCTTCCCTTAAAACTCTGTTTGTTTCTTGGAGTCCACAGTCTCTCATGGTTTATCTCCCCCTCCAATTTCCCTCTCTTCACTTTTCCTTTCCGTCTCCTAATGTTCTCCATGTTATTCCTTATGTTCCACAAATAAGTGAAACCATATAATAATTGACTTTTTCTGCTTGACTTATTTCACTCAGTGTAATCTCCTCCAGTCCCATCAATGCTGATGCAAAAATTGGGTATTCATCCTTTCTGATGGTTGAGTAATATTCCATTGAATATATGGACCACAGATTCTTCATTCAGTCATCTGTTGAAGGGCATCTTGGCTCTTCAAACTGGGGACCAGTTTGGCTATTGTGGACTTTGCTGCTATGAACGTTGGGGTGCATATGGCCCTTCTTTTCACTACATCTGTATCTTTGGGGTAAATACCCAGTAGCGCAATTGCAGGGTCATAGAGAAAAGCAGTTATTTTTTAAATATATCTTTTATTTTTATTTTTTAGAATGGGAAAGAGAGGAAGAGAGAGAGAAAGGAGGGGCAGAAGGAGAGAGAGAATCTTAAGTAGGCTCCACTCCCAGCACAAAACCTGACACAGGGCTCAATCTCACAACCCTAAAATCATGACCTGAGCCAGACTAAGGATTAGATACTTAACAGACTGAGCCAGGCAGCCACTCCCCAGCAAAAGCAATTCTAAGAGGGAAACTCATAGCAATACAAACCTACCTCACAAGGCAAGAGAGACCTCACACCTAAAGAAGCTGGAAAAAGAACAACAAACAAAACCTAAAACCAGGAGAAGAAAAGAAATAATAATAAAGATTAGAGCAGAAATAAATGATATAGAAAGTAAAAAAAAAAAAAAAAAAAAAAAAAAAAAACCACAGATCAATGAAACCAGGACCTGGTTCTTTGAAAATAGATAAACCTCTAGGCAGACTCTTCCAGAAAAGGGGGTGGGGAGAAGGATTTTAAACAAAATCACCAATGAAAGAGGAGAAATAACAACATCCCAGAAATGCAAATAATTGTAAGAATATTATGGAAAACTATATGCCAATAAATTAGACAACCTAGAAGAAATGGATAAATTCAGAGAAATATAACCTACCAAAACTGAAGCAGGAGGAAACAGAAAATTTGAACAGATCTTTTACCAGCAAGGCACTTGAATCTATAATCAAAAAACACCCAACAAACAATAGTCCAGGGGCAGATGGCTTCACAGTTGAATGCTACCAGACATTTAAGGAAAAGTTAATGCCTGTTCTACTCAAACTATTCTAAAAAATAGAAGAAGGAAAACTTCCAAATTCATTCTGTGAGGCCAGCATTATCCTGATACCAAAACCAACTAAATACACCACAAAAGAGAACTACAGACCAATACAATATCTCTGATGAACATAAGTGCAAAAATCTCAACAAAATGCTAGCAAATAAAATCCAACAATACATTAAAAAAGTCATTCACGATTACCAAGTGGGATTTATTCCTGGGATGAAAGGGTGTGTTTTTTTTTTTAAAGATTTTATTTATTTATTTGACAGAGAGAAATCACAAGTAGACAGAGAGGCAGGCAGAGAAAGAGAGGAAGGGAAGCAGGCTCCCTGCTGAGCAGAGAGCCCAATGCGGGACTCGATCCCAGGACCCTGAGATCATGACCTGAGCTGAAGGCAGCGGCTTAACCCACTGAGCCACCCAGGCGCCCCAAAGGGTGTTTCTATATTCACAAAATAATCAATGTTATACATCTCATCAATAAAAGAAAGGATAAAAAACAGTGATCATCTCAATAGCTGCAGAAAAAGCATTTGACAAAGTACAACACCCATTCATGATAATAATCCTTTAAAAAGTAGGCTTAGAGGGAACATACCTCAACATAATAAAGTTCATTTATGAAAAACCCACAGCTGTTATCATTCTCAATAGGGAAAAACAGAGTTTTCCCCCTAAGGTCAGGAACAACACAAGGATGTCCACTCTTGCCATTTTTATTAAACATAGTGCTAGAAGTCCTAGCCAAAGCAATCAGACAACAAAAAGAAATAAAGACATTCTAAATTGGTAAGGAAGAAGTAAAACTCTCATTATTTGCAGATAATGATACTATATATAGAAAACTCTAAAGACTCAACCAAAAAACTACTAGAACTGATAAATGAATTTAGTGAAGTCACAGGATACAAAATCAATATGCAAAAATTTGTTGCATTTTTAATACATTAGTAATGAAGCAACAGAAAGAGAAATTAAGAAAATAATCCCATTTACAACCACACCAAAAACAATAGAATACCTAGGAATAAACAAAGAGGTGAAAGACCCATACTCAGAAAGCTATAAAACATTGATGGAAGAAATTAGAGACAGAAATGGGAAGACATTCCATGCTAATTGCTTAGAACAATTGCTAAAATGTCCATACGACTCAAAGCAATTTACAGATTTAATGCAATTCTTACCAAAACACCAACAACATTTCTTCATAGAACTAGAACAACAACAAAAAAAAATCACAAAATTTATATGGAACCACAAAAGACCCTGAATTACCAAAGCAATTTTGAAAAAGAAAAAGCTGGTGGTATCACAATTCCAACTTCAAATTATGTTACAAAGCCATAGTAATCAAAACAGTATGGTACTGGTATAAAAATTGACACATAGATTAATGGAACAGATTAGAAAACACAGAAATAAGTCCCAAATTTTGTGGTCTTTTAATCTTCGAAAAGCAGGAAAGAATATCCAATGGGAAAAAGACCGTTTCTTCAACAAATGATGTTGGGAAAACTGGACAGCCACATATAAAAGGATGAAACTGGATCACTTGAAGAGAGCACAGGCATTAATTTCTCTGACATTGGCTATAGCAACATTTTTCTAGATATGTCTTCTGAGGCAAGGGGAATAAAAGAAAAAATAAGCTATTGGGACTACATCAAAATAAAAGCCTTCTGCACAGCAAAGGAAATAATGAACAAAACTAAATGGCAACCTATGGAATGGGAGAAGATAATTGCAAATGACATCTGATAAGGGGTTAGTATCCAAAATATATAAAGAATTTATACGCTTCAACACCCAGAAAACAATTTTTTTTTTAAGATTTTATTTATTTATTTGACAGAGAGAGATCACAGTAGACAGAGAGGCAGGCAGAGAGAGAGAGAGGGAAGCAGGCTCCCTGCAGAGCAGAGCGCCCGATGTGGGACTCGATCCCAGGACCCTGAGATCATGACCTGAGCCGAAGTCAGCGGCTTAACCCACTGAGCCACCCAGGCGCCCCAGAAAACAACTTAAAAATGAGCAGAAGACACAGACATTTCTTCAGAGAAGACATCCAGATGTCCCACAGACACATGAAAAGATGTTCAACACCACTGCTCATCAGGGAAATGCAAATCAAAACCACAATGAGATATTACCTCTCACCTGTCAGGATGCCTAAAATCAAAGAAACAAGAAACAAGTGTTGGAGAGCATGTGCAGAAAAAGAAACTCTCTTGCACTGTTGGTGGGAATGCAAATTGGTGCAGCCACGTTGGAAGACAGTATGGAGGTTCCTCAAGAAATTATAGAGCTACCCTATGATCCAGTGTTTGCACTACTGGGTATTTACCCAGAACTAATTCAAAAACATGAATTCAGAAGATACATGAACCCCTCTGTTTATTGCATTATTATAGAAGCCATACTACGAAAGCAATATAAGTTTCCATTGAATGATGAATAGATAAGGTGTGGTATAATGGAGCATTATTCAACCATTAAAAAAAAATTTTCCATTTGCAGTGCAAAGTGAAGCTATACAGTATAATGTTAAGCAAAATAAGTCAGTGTGAGAAGGACAAATACCATATGATTCCACTCTTATGTGAAATTTAAGGAACAAAACCAAGAGCAAAGCACAAGGTTGGGGGGACCAAGAAGCAGACTCTTAACTATAATGGTTCTAATGGTTATCAGAAGGGAGGTGAACTATAGAGAACAAACTAATGGTTATCAGAAGGGAGGTGAAGGGGAGGATGGGTGAAACAGATGAAGGGGATTAAGGAGTGCACTTGTCATGATGAGCATTGGGCAATGTATAGAATTGTTGTATCACTATATTTATGCCTGAAACTAAGATAACATTGTATGTTAACTATACTGGAATTTAAAATTTTTAAAAATAAATAGAAAGGAAAAAATTAGAAAATGTTTCAAGAAGGATGAGATGATGATATTGAAAGTGCTTAAGAAGTTGAGAATGATTATGGAGAAATAATTTTTGAATTTGGCAACATGGAAGTTATTGACGACCTCTAACAGTTTTGGTGGAGTGATGAGTTCAGAAGCTCACGTTTGAATAAAACACGGGAGGTGAGAGAATTGAATCAATATAGACCTCCCTTTAAGGAAGGTGTTGTTTTCTGTTTTGTTTTGTATTGTTTTGTTTTTGGTGAAGGGGAGTTGACAAATGGGGAAGTAACTGGAAGAGATTGTGAGGGCAAGAAAGAGGGTTTTTTTCCTCTTTAAAAATTGAAGACATGCTTGATTATCTTCCTCTCTCATTCCCACTTCCCTCAAATTTGAACCATCACCAAGTTCTATTTAACCTCATAAATCACCCAAATCTATTCTTTTCTTTCAGTTACCTCTGTTACCATCTTATTTATCATTATTCTTCACATAGATTACTGCAGTACAATAATAACTGACTCTCTACCTACACTATTATTCTCATTAAATCTCTTTTCCACACTTGAGCCAGACATTTTCCAAATACATATATAATCAACTTACCAGACCATTCCATCCATCCCCACTATATTATAAAGGACTTCCAATTGCTTTTAGGATAAAAACAAATGGCATGACTTTTGAGGCCTTACATGGTCTGCCCATTTCATCTCCCACTTTACTCTTGCTTTCACTGTTTCTGCTACACTGTCCTAATCTGGCCCCTATGTCTTTATCTTGATATTATTTCTGACTGAAATACTTTCTTCTACAACTCCCTTCCTCCACAACACTCTGCCTAATAAATTACTATTTCTTCAAATGCCCAATTCAGTCTTTTCCTCAGAAAAGCCTTCTCCCTGACTCTCTAACCAGATTAATTCCCTTTGTTGCATAGTCCCACAGTACAACAGGTACCTTTCCTTGATAGCTCTTTCCAAAGCTGTAATTTTTCATTTTCTTGTCAGCATTTTATTAATGTCTGCCTTCCTTAATAGTGTTTAACCTCCACAAGAGCAATAACGGTTCTATGAGGGTAGTGGCTGTGCTTTTTTTTCCCTTACCACTATATATCCAGCACCCAGCATAATGCCTGACCTATAGCAAGTACTCACTAAATATTTGTTAAGTGAACTTAATTCAATGAATGAGTGAATCCTGGTTGCCTAAACCACATTAAGTAATGAAATACAGTCTCTTAAATTAACTTAGAAGTTTTCTAGTACTTCTGTATGAAGAAATGGCAATCAGCATTATTTTTTAAATTGGTAAATTTGGAATGACTATTAGAAACTACATTTCCTTATGCTTAATTATCTTTGATCAGCTGGATTTTACTTGCTGCTTCGGTATTTTTAACCGTCTCTCAAAATTGTTTGTGTTGCATGGGTAAGGTCATGGGTACACTTGCATTGTAACTCATTAGTTTCAATCCAGTTTCCTTCTATTTAATTTTGCCAGATATATTATTCAGTAAAAAACTGATGAATTAATTTCATTTCATTCCTTTGTCATAGAAGACAAATTTATGAAAAGACTAGTTAACATTAAACTAGATTGATGATCTCACAACCAGAAAGATGGATATCAAAAAATCGTGGTTAATTTCAAACTGGAAATATTAATCCTGCATAAAAAGTGGCTTAATTTACATTCTATGAATAAAATAGGTCTAGTAAAATCAGTAACATATGAAAAGGGAATATATATGTTGATCGGTGTTTTAAAAATAAATATATGGGGGGAAAGCAAGATGGCAGAGGTGTAGGAGATGTAAATTTTATCTGGTCCCAGGAATTCAGCTAGGTAGTTATCAAAACTTTCTGACACCTACAAATTCAACAGGAGATCAAAGAAAAAAATAGCAGCAATTCTATGAACAGAAAAGCAATTACTTTCTAGAAGGTCTCTTCTCATTTGTTTAGTGTATATTTTTCTGATGTCATTGTTACCCTTTTAAGATTTTCTTCTCTCATTCATCTATTCTTCTCTGGAAAAAATGATAAAATGGAAAAATTCATCTCAAAAAAAAAAAAAAAAAGAACAAGAGGCAGTACCAACTGCTAGGGTCCTAATAAATAAGGACATTAGTAAGATGTCAGAACTAGAGTTCACAATGGCAACTATAAAGATACTAGCTGGACTTGAAAAAAGTGGAGAAAGTACTAGAGAATCCCTTTCTGGAGAAATAAAAGAACTAAAATCTGACCAAGTCAAAATAAAAAAAGGCTATTAATGAGGGGCAATAAAAAATGTAGGTTCTTTCTGCTAGGATAAATGAGGCAGAAGAGAGAATTAGTACTATAGAAGAGCAAATGATGGAGAATAAAGAAGCTGAGAAAAAGAGAGATAAACAACTACTAGATCACAAAGCAAGAATTTGAGAGATGAGTGATACAATAAGACAAAACAATATTAGAATAATTGGAAATCCCAGAAGAAGAAGAAAGAGGGACAGAAGGTATATTAAGAAGAACTTCCTTAATTTAGGGAAGGAAACAGGCATTAAAATCCAGGAGGCATAGAGAATCCCCCTCAAAATTAAGAAAAATAGGTCCATACCTCATCATCTAATAGTAAAACTTACAAGTCTCAGAGACGAAGAGAAACTCCTGAAAAAAGCTCAGGACAAGAGGTCTGTAACCTACAACAGTAGAAACATTAGATTGGCAGAACCTATCCATAGAGACCTGACAGGCCAGAAAGGACTGGCATGATATATTCAGAGTGCTAAATGAGAAAACTTGCAGCCAAGAATACTAGATCCAGCTAGGCTGTCACTGAAAATAGAAGGAAAGATAAAAATCTTTAAGGACAAAGAAAAATTAAAAGAATTTGCGAACATCAAACCAGCCCTACAAGAAATATTGAAAGAGATCCTCTAAACAAAGAGAGAGAGCCTAAAAGTAACATAAACCAGACAGTAACAGAGACAATATACAGTAACAGTCACCTTACAAGCAATAAAATAGCACTAAATTCATATCTTTCAATAGTTACCCTGAATGTAAATGGGCTAAATGCCCTAGTTGAAAGGCACTGCTGTCAGATTGGATTAAACACACACACACACATACACAAAAGACTACACATACAAAAGATTCATTGATATGCTGTCCGCAAGAGACTCATTTTATTTATTTATTTATTTTTATTTATTTTTTTGTATTTTAATTATTTTATTTAACAGATTATTTTTTTTTATAAACATATATTTTTATCCCCAGGGGTACGGGTCTGTGAATCACCAGGTTTACACACTTCACAGCACTCACCAAAGCACATACCCTCCCCAATGTCCATAATCCCACCCCCTTCCCCCAAACCCCCTCCCCCCAGCAACCCCAGTTTGTTTTGTGAGATTAAGAGTCACTTATGGTTTGTCTCCCTCCCAATCCTATCTTGTTTCATTTATTCTTCTCCAACCCACTTAAGCCCCCATGTTGCATCATCACTTCCTCATATCAGGGAGATCATATGATAGTTGTCTTTCTCTGCTTGACTTATTTCGCTAAGCATGATATGCTCTAGTTCCATCCATGTTGTCGCAAATGGCAAGATTTCATTTCTTTTGATGGCTGCATAGTATTCCATTGTGTATATATACCACATCTTCTTGATCCATTCATCTGTTGATGGACATCTAGGTTCTTTCCATAGTTTGGCTATTGTGGACATTGCTGCTATAAACATTCGGGTGCACGTGCCCCTTTGGATCACTACATTTGTATCTTTAGGGTAAATACCCAGTAGTGCAATTGCTGGGTCATAGGGCAGTTCTATTTTCAACATTTTGAGGAACCTCCATGCTGTTTTCCAGAGTGGCTGCACCAGCTTGCATTCCCACCAACAGTGTAGGAGGGTTCCCCTTTCTCCGCATCCTCGCCAGCATCTGTCATTTCCTGACTTGTTAATTTTAGCCATTCTGACTGGTGTGAGGTGATATCTCATTGTGGTTTTGATTTGTATTTCCCTGATGCCGAGTGATATGGAGCACTTTTTCATGTGTCTGTTCGCCATCTGGATGTCTTCTTTGCAGAAATGTCTGTTCATGTCCTCTGCCCATTTCTTGATTGGATTATTTGTTCTTTGGGTGTTGAGTTTGCTAAGTTCTTTATAGATTCTGGACACTAGTCCTTTATCTGATATGTCGTTTGCAAATATCTTCTCCCATTCTGTCAGTTGTCTTTTGATTTTGTTAACTGTTTCCTTTGCTGTGCAAAAGCTTTTGATCTTGATGAAATCCCAATAGTTCATTTTTGCCCTTGCTTCCCTTGCCTTTTGCGTTGTTCCTAGGAAGATGTTGCTGCGGCAGAGGTCGAAGAGGTTGCTGCCTGTATTCTCCTCAAGGATTTTGATGGACTCCTTTCGCACATTGAGGTCCTTCATCCATTTTGAGTCTATTTTTGTGTGTGGTGTAAGGAAATGGTCCAATTTCATTTTTCTGCATGTGGCTGTCCAATTTTCCCAGCATCAGGAAAGAATGTCCAATGGGAAAAAGACAGCCTCTTCAAGAGACTCATTTTAGACCCAAAGACACCTCCAGATGTAAAGTGAGAGGGTGGAAAACCTTTTACCATGCTAATGGTATTTTAAAAAAACAAAACAAAACAAAACAGAACCCTGGGGTGGTGATCCTTATATCAGACAAATTAGATTTTAAACCAAAGACTAATAAGAGATGGGGAAGGACACTGTAGCTTACTTAAAGGGTCTATCCAACAAAAAGATCTAAAAATTGTAAGCACCTATGCCCCTAACATGGGAGCAGCCAATTATATAAGCCAATTAATAACAAAATCAAAGAAACACATTGACAATAATATCAGAATAGTAGGGGACTTTTACACCTCCCTACCTGAAATAGATTATCTAAGCAAAAGATCAACAAGGAAATAAAAGCTTTAAATGACACACTGGACCAAATGGACTTCACATATATATTCAGAGCATTCCATCCCCAAACAACATAATACACATTCTTCTCTAGTGCACATGGAACAGTCACCAGAATAGATCACATCCTGGGTCACAAATCAGAGCTCAACCAGTACCAAAAGATCAGGATCATTCCCTGCAAACTTTTGCACCACAATGCTTTGAAACTGAAACTCAATCACAAGAGGAAAGTTGGGAAGAACCCAAATACATGGAGGTTGAAGATTGTACTAAAGAATGAATGGGTCAACCAGGAAATTAAAGAAAAATTAAAAAAATTCATTGAAACAAATGACATTGAAAACAACAGTTCAAAACCTTTGGGATGCAGTAATGGTGCTCCTAAGAGGGAAGTATATAGCAATACAAGCCTTTCTCAAGAAACAAGAAAGGTTTCAAATACACAACCTAACCCTGCACCTAAAGGAGCTGGAGAAAGAATAGCCAAGAAAGCCTAAATCCAGCAGAGCAGAAACCAATGAAATAGAAACCAAAAGAACAGTAGAACCAATCAACAAAACTAGGAGCTGGTTCTTTGAAAGAATTAATAAGACTGATAAACCCCTGGCCAGATTTATCCAAAAGAAAAGAAAAAGGACCCAAATAAATAAAATCATGAATGAGAGGAGAGATCACAACCAACATGGAAGAAATACAAACAATTGTAAGAACATATTTATGAGCAACTCTATGCCAATAAATTAGGCAATCTGGAAGAAATGGATGGATTCCTAGAACATATAAACTATCAAAACTGAAACAGGAAGAAATAAAAAACCTGAACAGACCCATAACCAGCAAGGAAATTGAAGCAGTAATCAAAAATCTCCCAAAAAACAAGAATCCAGAGCCAGGTGGCTTTCCAGGGGGAATTCTACCAAACATTTAAAGAAAAATTAATACCTGTTCTTCCAGAGATGTTTTGAAACATCAAAAAGTCAAAATGGAAGGAAAACTTCCAAACTCTGAGTCCAGCATTACTTTGATCCCAAAACCAGACAAAGACCCCATCAAAAAGAAGAATTACAGAGCAATATCCCTGATGGATATGCATACAAAAATTCTCACCAGAATACTAGCCTATAGGATCTAGTAGTACATTAAAAGGATTATTCACCACAACAAAGTGGGATTTATTCCTGGGCTGCAGGGTTGGTTCAACATCTGCAAATCAATCAATGTGATACAATATATTAGTAAAAGAAAGAACAAGAACCATATGATCCTCTCAATAGATGCAAAAAAAGCATTTGACAAAGTACAGCATCCTTTCTTGATTAAAACTCTTCATAGGTAGGGATAGAGGGAACATACCTCAATATCATAAAAGCCATCTATGAAAAACCCACAACAAATATCATTCTCAATGGGGAAAAACTAAGAGTTTTTCCCCTAAGGTCAGGAACACAGCAGGGATGTCCACTATCACCACTGCTGTTCAACATAGTACTAGAAGTCCTGCCTAAGCTATCAGAAAACAGAAAGAAATAAAAGCCATCTGAATCGACAAGAAGTCAAACTTTCACTCTTTGCAGGTGATACAGTACTTTATGTGGAAAACCCAAAAGATTCCACCCCAAAACTGCTAGAACTCATACAGGAGTTCAGTAAAGTGTCAGGATATAAAATCAGCATATGGAAATGAGTTGCATTTCTATCACCAACAAGACAGAAGAGAGAGAAATTAAGAAGTTGATCCCATTTACAATTGCATCCAAAACCATAAGATATCTAGTAATAAATCTAACCAGTGAGGCAAAGAATCTGTACACTGAAAACTGTATAATACTCATGAAAGAAATTGAGGAAGACACAAAGAACTGGAAAAATGTTCCATGCTCATGGATTAGAAGAAAAAATATTGTTAAAATGTCTATGCTACTTACAGCAATCTATACATTCAATGCAATCTGTATAAAATACCATCAACTTTTTTCACAGACTGGAACAATTGATTCTAAAAACTGTATGGAACCAGAAAAGACAAAATAATGTTGAAGAAGAAAACCAAAGGTGGTGCCATCAGAATTCTGGACTTCAAGCTCTCTTACAAAGCTATAGTCGTCAAGACAGTATGGTACTGGCACAAAAACAGACACATAGATCAGTGGAACAGGATAGAGAACCCAGAAATGGACCCTCAACTCTATGGTCAACTAAACTTTGACAAAGCAGGAAAGAATGTCCAATGGAAAAAAGACACTCTCTTCAACAAATGGTGTTGGGAAAATTGGGCAGACATGCAGAAGAATGAAACTGGACCATTTCCTTATACCACACATAAAAAAACCTCAAAATGGATGAAAGACCTAAATGTGAGACAGGAATCCATCAAAATCTTTGAGAAGAACACAGACAGCAACTTCTGTGACCTCAGCCACAGCAAGTTCTTCCTAGAAACATCGCCAAAGACCAGGGAAGCACTCAGCATAATCTCTGAGTGAAATAAGTCAAGCAAAGAAAGTCAATTATCATATGGTTTCACTTACTTGTGGAACAAAGGAAATAACATGGAGGACACTAGAAGAAGGAAAAGAAAAGTGAATTGGGGGAAATAGGAGGGGGAGACGAGCCACAAAAGAGACTGGATTCTGAGAAGCAAACAGAGTTTTGGGGGGCGGTAGGGATATGGGTGAGCCTGGTGGTAAGTATTAAGGAGGGCACATTTTTTATGGAGAACTGGATGTTGTACATAAATAATGAATTTGTAACACTGCATCAAAAACTAATGTATTTTATGGTGACTAACATAAAACAATAAAAAAAATGACAAGGGAAGCAGGGCAAAAGTGAACTTTTGGGACATCATCAAGATAAAAGATCTGCATAGCAAAGGTAACAGTCAACAAAACCAAAAGACAACTGACAGAATGGGAGAAGATATTTGCAAATGACAAATCAGATAAAGGGCTAGTATCCAAAATGTATGAAGAACTTATCAAACTCAACATCCAAAAAACAATCAAGTCAAGAAATGGGCAGAAGACATGAACAGACATTTCTCCAAAGAAGACATCCAAATTGCCAGCAGACACATGAAAAAGTGCTCAACATCATTCCACATCAGGGAAATACAAACCAAAACCACAATGAGATACCACCACACACCAGTCAGAGTGGCTAAAATGAACAAGTCAGGAAATGACAGGTATTGGTGAGGATGTGGAGAAAAGGGAACCCCTCCACACTGTTGGTGGGAATGCAAGCTGGTGCAGCCACTCTAGAAAACAGTGTGGAGCTTCCTCAAAATGGTGAAAATAGAACTACCCTATGACCCAGCAAGTACACTGCTGGGTATTTACCTCAAAGATACGAATGTAGTGATCTGAAGGGGCACTTGAACCCCAATGTTGTTAGTAGCAATGTCCACAATGGAAACTATGGAAATGGGCCTAGATGTCCATCAATAGATGAATGGATATAGAAGGTGGTATACATCCACACACAGACACATACACACAACAGAATATTGTGCCTCCATCAAAAAATGAAAGTCATTTGCAATGACTTGAAAGGAACAAAGGGTATTATGCTAAGCAAAATAAGCCAATCAGAGAAAGACACTTAAATGATCTCACTGATATGAGGAATTTGAGAAACAAGACAGAGGATCATAGGGGAAGGTGGGGGAAAATGAAACAAAACAAAACCAGAGAGAGAGACAAACCTTAAGAGACTCTTAATCTCAGGAAACAAACTGAGGATTGCTGGAGTGTGCTATGGTGAGTGCTGTGACCTGTGTAAGACTTATGAATTATATATCTGTACCCCTGAAACAAATAATACATTACATGTTAATAAAAAATAAAAATAAACATTAATATTTCTGATTTTAAACCTTTATGTATAACTATTAGAAATAACATTATAATGGAACTCATGTTTGATAATATTCTCTATATATTTTTCAGAGAAATATTTCGAAAAACCAAATTTAAAGCAATTGATGAGAGATGCAGGCAAAGATCATCAAAGGGAAAGATTAAACCTCATTCTCATTGTGTCTTTATTTCTCGAAATTTTCATACTGGAGGATTCCTATCACAGGTAGTGTATGATGTTTTATAGAAATATTTTCAAATAATTTATTTGATACCATGTCACTAACATTGTTGTCTTTAAATCTGAAAAACAGTAGCCACTGTTTTCAATATGAGAGATAGTAATATGGAGCTAAATTTAAATTACCCAAACTAGTTAGTTTTTATATTATAGGAAAATGAAAAACTAAAACTAAGAAGTAGTTGCTTCTCTATATCTCTAGTCTAAGAACCTATACTCCTCATATTAGGATTATTACAGGGATGAAGAAAAATTGCATAAGAAAAACAAAACAAAATTGCCAGGCTTAACAGAGGAAAGTGATTGGAAATAAGAGGAAACTCAGAAAACCAAATAATCTAAAAAACCAACTAACTGAAATTAAGTACTACTTAACAAAGATTTATTAAGATTTCAGTATATTCTAAACTCTGGGACCCCCCCCCCCGTTAAGGATGATAAGTTATCCTTAGTGTAGTACAAGTGGGAAAGGCAGACACATAGTTAACTTTCTGTTATGTGGTGTCAAAACAGTGTTATATGGACAAAGTAAAACAGGAGAGATACCAGTGGAAATGTAAAACTATGATATAATTAAACAAAACAAATATTAGTGGTTTATAGCATCATCATTATTATAGCATTAATTTTAAAAAGCAGCAAATTGATAGAATATCAAGGTTTCATTGTACATATTGAATATTGAACTCATGTTGAACTCAATGTTCATTTGCTGAATAAATATTTTTCAAGTGCCTTAAATATGACAACACTAGGTTTGGCACTGAGGCTACATAAATAAGATATGAGTTCAGATCTAGATGAGCCCAAAGTTAGTAGAGAAGAAAAACATATAAAATAAAAATTACATCATAATATGGTAAGAGCCACAAAATTAAAGAAATGCAGACAAGGGAGCATAAATTGAGAAAGCCTTCACAGAGAAGAAATTTTTAGTTGGATTTTGAGAAAGGAATAGAAGTTTGCCAAGAGGAAAGGACATTCATTCTATGTTCAAAGGCTTGCAGGTATGAAAGTAAGTAACATGTTCAGTAAAAATGTTATAATGTTTGGGAGCTAAGGTTCATAAAGGGAAATGGTGGGAAAAGGTCCTGGAGATGAGGTTTTGAGAAACCTTATTTATAGCTTAAAGATTTTGGATTTTACTCCACAGACTTTACAGATCCACTGGAGGCAGTATGGGATTATAGTCAAGAGCATAGACTGTAGAGCCAGTTGGTGCAGTTTCAAATCCTAGCTCAACCACTGCTAGCTGTGTAATCTAGGCAAATTACTTACTGTGTGTCTGTTTCCTCATCTGCAAAATGGGGATGATTTAATCTCTATAGAATTGTTATGGGAAGTAAATGAATTAGTATGTAGAAAACACTCAGAATTGTGCCTGGCCACATAGTGAGCACCATACAAGTTTACCATTATGATTACCGGGAGATTTTAGGCAGGTGGGTTTAATGATCAAATCAATTCTAAATAGTTCTTTCAAATGGAAGATTGTTTGAAATTGAGATTATATTGCAGAGAAATGTTTAAATGTATTTACTGAGTACCCATCACATGCTAGGCATTTTGCTGGATACTGTAGTACAATGATGTCTTCATACCTAATGATAGATACAGATAAACAAAATGTCATGAGTACTATGATGGAAGAAGTACATATATAACAGTACCATTAAACTGTTTATTGTTCATTCAACAAATACCTAATAGAGTCCTATATGCCAGGCACTATTCTAGGCAATTGGAAATTTGGTAGTGAACAAGAAAAACAAGAGTCCCTGTTTCCATGAGATTTATAGACTAATGGGAGAGATAAATAATATACAAAAATATAGAATATTATTCAAAATTATTGATAGTGATAGGAACCTAATTCAGAAAAAATGATAGTATAAATCATAGTATGAAAACAGGGTATGAAAAGAATAAGGTAGTACTGACTTCAGCCACAATCATTTCAGGCAGTACAAAAGGATTTTTCATATTTTCCTTCTTTTTCTCATCTCAGTTTCTGCCTGTGTATTGGCCTCTTCCTCACCTCCTAGAGACAGGCAGGCAGGAGGATGAAAATTATAATGAAAGATATGGCTTAATGGATAGAACTAGAGCTGCATTTCTAAAATGTATATTGTGAAATACTGCATATAAACAATAGAGTACCCACAAACAATTTAAAGACTAATAAGTGTAATTATTTATACCCACCACTCAGAATAAGAAATAGAATATTACCAGTACCTTTGAAGTGTTCTGAGCCTTCATTTATCTCTTACAGTCTGTACCCCAGCCCTTCACTGCAACTATCTTATAATTGCAGTTAACCATTTCTTTGCTTTTCTTTATGATTTTACCAATGTATTATTAGATTTTACATGATTTCAGACTCCATGTCTAATATACTCTTACCTTTTTGTGCAACATTATGTTTCTGAGATTTCATCCAGGTTGGTGCATATACCCATAGTGCACTATAGACTTTTTTTTTTTTAAGATTTTATTTATTTATTTGACAGAGATCACAATTAGGCAGAGAGAGAGAGGAGGAAGCCCCATGCAGGGCTTGATCCCAGGACTCTGAGATCATGACCTGAGCCAAAGGCAGAGGCTTTAACCCACTGAAGCCACCCAGGTGCCCCACATTATAGACTTTTTTTTTACAGTATTCCAGAGTATGAACTGACCAAATTTTGTTTGCAAATAATCAAAATTATAATTAAAAGACCTCGAATAGCTAAAGCAATCTTGATAAAGAACAAAAATGGATGTATCACAATCCCAAATATCAAGATACTCTACAAAGCCTTAGTGATCAAAACAATGTGATACTGGCACAAAAACAGACGTGTAGATCAATGGAACAGAAAAGAAAACCGAGAAATGGATCTACAACTGTATGGTCCACTAATTTTTGACAAAGCAGGAAAGAATATCAAGGGAAAAAAGTCTCTTCAACAAATGGTGTTGGGAAAACTGGACAGCAGCACGCAAAACAATCAAACTGGACCACTTTGTTACACCATACAAAAAAAAAATTCAAAATGGTTGAAAGACCTAAATGTGAAACAGGAAACCATCAAAATCCTAGAGATCACAGGAAGCAACTTCTTTGACATTGGCCATAGCTACTTCTTACTAGCCATATCTTTGGAGACAAGGGAAACAAAAGTAAAAATGAACTATTGAGACTTCATCAAGATAAAAAGCTTCAATGTTGTATCTAAAACCTTTTTCTAATCTAAGGTGTAAAGATTTATGCCTATATTTTCTTCTAAGAGCTTTAATAGTTTTAGCTCTTATATTTAAGTGTTTGATCTATTTTGAGTTAGTTTTTGATATGGTGTGAGGTATGGGCCCAACTTCATTCATTTACATGTACATATCTTGTCCCAACACTATTTGTTGAAAAGTCTATGCTCTCCCCAATGATTGTCTTCAAACACTTGTCAAAAATCAATTTGCTATACATGTGAACATTTACTTCTGGAATGTCAGTTCCATTCCATTGATCTTTATATCTATACTTATATCAGTTCCACATCTTAATTATTATAGCTTTGAAGTAAGTTTTAATTTCAGGAAGTTCTCCAACTTTTTTTTTAGGATTGTTTTTGCTATTAAGTGTTACATTTTATATTTCTATCTTTGATCCACTTTTAGTTAATTTTTTTAATAAGGTGTGAGGTTTAGGTCAAAATTCATTTTGGGAGCTCCTGATGTCTAATTATTCCAGCACTATTTATTGAAAAGACTATCCTTTTTACATTGAATTACTTTTGCAACTTTTATCAAAAATCTGTTGAGCAAATACATGTGGGTCTATTTCTGGATTCTCTGTCTATACTGTTGACCTGTGTGTCTATTTCTATCAAAACCACACTCTAGCTACATAGTAGGTCATAAAATTGGACAGTATTGTTCCTCCAATTTCATTGTTCTTTTTCAATGTTATTTTTTAATATTTTCTTGGTTTTTTGCCTGTTCATATAAATTTTAAGATAAATTAATCTCTAACTACAAAATACCTTTTTGAGATTGTAATGGAAATTACATTTAGTTTATAGATTGGTTTGAAGCAAATTGCCATCTTTACTACAATTGATACTTCTATTGACCTGTCTTCTGTGACTTTTATAAATAAAGTTACTTATTACTTTTAGTAATTTTTGTGTGTGTGTGGACTCCATTGGTTTTCTTCAACACAATCATATCATCTGTGAAAAACATCAACTTTACTTACTTTCTAATCTTAATGCTTTTATTTTAATTTTTCATCTTGTACTGGGTAAGACCTCATGTAATAATGATAAATAGAAGTGTCAGGAACAGTTATCCTTTTTATATCCCTGATCTCAGAATACATTCAACTCTTTACCAGTAAGTGTAAAGTTCACTATAAAATTTTTGTAGTTGCATATTGTCAGGTCATGGAAATTTCCTTCTATTCTTAGTCTAATGAAAGTTTGTTGTTTCTGTTTTTTTAGTCATGAAGTTTGCTCAATTTTGCCAAATGGTTTTTCTGCATCTTTTGACATTGTTCACATGGATTTTCTCTTTTGTTATTGTGAATTACATTGAATTTCAAATGTTAAATCAACCTTGTATTCCTGGAATATTCCTGGAATAAACTCCAATTTACCGATATATTTTAAATCACTTTTACATCTATGTATATGAGGAATATTATTCTATAATTTTATCTTGTAATATCTGTATTATATTTTTTAAAAGATTTTATTTAGTTCTTTATTTGAGAGAGAGAGAAAAAAAAAAAAAAAAAACAGGAGCAGTGGGAGGGACAGAGGGAGAAGCAGGCACAGGGAGCCTGGTGCTGGGCTGAATCCCAGGACCCTGGGACCATGACTTGAGCTGAAAGCAAACACTTAACAGCCTGAACCACCAAGATGCCCTTCTTTGTCGTTAGATTTTAAAATCATAGTTATTCTGGTCAGAAAACTCTCCTTTTTGAAAAATTTTTGTGCATAATTGGCAATACTGTGTTCTCAAAGGTTTTCCTAGAATTCAGCAATGAGGTCATCTAGGTCTAGAGTTTTCTTCCAGAGAAAGTTTTTGACTATAAATATAGGACCTTTAATAGATATGGGGCATTTAAGTGTTTTATTTTGTATGCTTTAGAAATTTGTTTTTCAATGAATTTGTCCATTTGATTTAAATTGTTAAGTTTATTGGCATAAAGTTTTAATAGTATCCACTTATTTTCCTTTTAATATCTGTAGAATCTTTAGTGATGGCACTCTTTTCATTCCTGATTCTATCTCTCTTTTTCTAAATGAATCTTGCTCGGAATATTCAGTTTGTTATCCTTAGACTTCTTTTATGTAAACATCTAATATTTAAATTTTCTTCTAAGCAAAGCTTTTGCTGCATCCCACAAATTTTTATGTTTTGTTTTCATCATTATTCAGTTCAAAATAATTTAGAAGTGTCCTTTTGTTGTCTTCCAGGATATTGACATTTTTGAAGAATACAGTCAGTTACTTTATAGATCATAAGATTGATTTTGACTTTCCTTGTGATCAGATTCATTTTATCATATATGAAGACATACAATGTTCATCTGCTTTTCACTAATGATTTTAGTTGATCACACCATCAGGATGATGTCTATTCTTCACCCATTGTATTATTCCTGTTTTTACCCTAGCAATTAAATAATCTGTGTGATGACACTTTGAACCATGTAACCATGAAAATATCTTTCTTCATCAAACTCTACTTACCAAGTAGACAGGTGATAAGTAGAGTTCCTCTGTTTACCTGAACCAAGGTAAGGTTCCTACCTGAACCTTGCTTTACAAAGCTGTAGCAAAATAATGTTTTTCTTATGATACTACTTCCATCTTCCATTGGGCTTTCTACTATAAGAAAAAAATTCTCTGTCTTTATTATCTGTGTAGACTCATGGGTTTCTGTGTTATTCAGCAGATGGTAGTCCATTACTGTACTTATTTTGATGCTCAGTTTTTTCCAGATTTAAGCAGTGAGAACCCCCAAGTTTGTTTCCCTTTTTTATACATCCCTGTCATTTTTTGAGCCCTTACTTCTGTGTATTTTTCTTTTCTTTTTTTTTTAATTTTTTATTTTTTATAAACATATATTTTTATCCCCAGGGGTACAGGTCTAACTATAGCATAATTTTTAATAGTTGGAAGAATATTGATAATATTATTATCTATGTATCATAATACATTTAAGTATATCTTTTAGAATTTTAAATTACAGATTTAAAAAATGCTTAAGATTGTTGTAAAGAACATTCTGGTAACTGAATATTTACATAAATCCAAAATTATTAACCTGGCGTAATACATTTCTAGAAGTAGATTTGTTATATGGCCTTCCAGAAAAATTCTACCTGTTTATAGGCAGCAATGTGTAAGAATGTCCATTTTGCAATTCCCTTAAATTTGGGTGGAATTTCAGTCAGTCTAGGGCCTTATTCTGTGGTCCCCAGACCAGCAATATTGTTATTACCTAGGCACATCTGTTAGAAATGCACAGTCTCAGACCCCATTCCAGAACCTACTGGGTCATAATCTGCATTTGAACAAACTCACCGGGTAAAACATAGGCACATAAAAGTCTGAGGGGCAGCATTCTGATATAATTTATATAGGAGTCACAAACTGAATTGGTCCTAAGTCTAGGCAAGGTAAGTCAGGAGCCTGTACTGGTATTTATATTAATAAAAGGTAAACAAAACAAATAAGTAAAGTTGATTGCAAAAAAAGTGCTTAGGTGTTATCCTATATACATATAAGACATATATGAAATATATATATTATATATACACACTTACATGCACACACACACACATACTTATAATGTATACTATATAATGTATAGTGTGTGTGTGTGTGTATATATATATATCCTAAGAAACCATTTTGGGGAATAGGACAATGCAGATCAGCATGGAGTACTAACACTGTTCCCCTAAAACACAAGAAAGCAATGTTATTATCTCTCCTGCCTCATTTTTACCCACTCCATCCCAAACACCCTATGCAGTAGCCCACTGTTTATCTAGTGGTCTAAGAAAAACTGAATCAGAACTCTGTAACTCTGTAATCAGAGTGTTACAATGGATACTCCCAATCTCCTCCCAGAGAATGTGTTTTAGTAGGGTCTGATATTATGTCCAAGTATCAACATTTTAATAATAGGCACACCAGGTGATTCTGATGCCCTGGAGTTTGAGAACTACTGTACCACTACACTTTGCAGAGTACATCTTAGAATATATTGTTTGAGCAACTATTTTATTTGCTTCAAAAGAATAGCACATGAATTCATGTTTTTGTTGTTGGTTAATGAAATGAGTAAGAATTCCAATTAGTTTTTTAGACCTCTCTAGTTCTAGTGACTCTGAGTTAGTGAGGAGGGGGAGAAATAATCCTGATGAACTCTATTTCACCCCTTCATTCCTAATCCTGAGATTGCCTTCTTGAACCAGTTCATGTTTTCTCCAGATGATACCTAAACATTTTTTTTTTCTGTCAGTATATTTTGATGAAATAAATTCATATTATGGGAAAAAAATCCATCAAAACCTTATTATGAAGTTAAAATATATTATTCTCATATAAATATATATTAAATATATTAAAGAAATTATAGAGAAACCATTCAGTTTTTAAAATATGAATAACTTTTTTTATGTAGGAGGAGCAAAGAAAAAAGGAAACAGCACATATAAAAGGTAAATTTTCTCAACAATTTGTTAGAAGAAACCATAATTATATATAATTATAGCAATTTTTAAAGAACCAAGAGGCCTACCTAAATGTTATCTAAATATTGTTTTAATACCATGGAAATTCAAGGGAAACATTAATGTATTAGTATGTGAGTGGGCATATATTCCTTAAAAAACAAAACTTACAATGTCACATCTTAAAATGTGAAATTCAAATTTTTGTTCCTTATTTATACCTGAAAGCATCATAGTCAGGAGCATCTTGGTGGTTCATTGGGTTAACTGTCCAATTCTTGATTTCAGCTCAGGTCATGATTTCAGGGTTGTAAGATCAAGCCTGGCATAGAGCTCCATGCTGGGCATGTAGTCCGTTTCTTTTCTTTCTTTTTTTTTTTTAAAGATTCCATTCATTTTGACAGACAGAAATCACAGGGAGGAAGAGAGGCAGAGAGGCAGAGAGAGAGGAAAGGAAGCAGGCTCCCTGCTGAGCAGAGAGCCCGATGCGGTGCTCGATCCCTGGGCCCTGGGATCATGACTTGAGCCGAAGGCAGAGGCTTTAAACCACTGAGCCACCCAGGTGCCCCATGTAGCCTGTTTCAGATTGTCTCCATTCATCCCCCCACCATCCCTAAGATTAAAAAAAAAAAAAAAAGTGTCATAGTCAATGCCCTATAGTTATCCTGGAGGGTCAAAAGACACGAGTATTTTATAATCCTCTAGATATTGTATATTGTGTCTTACTACCTCAAAATATTTTCCTCCTATGTAAGAAATGTTGGATATACAAAATGTAATAAGATATTTAAAACAGCTTTAAAAATTAATACATTAATATCAAAGTTCAGTATGTAAAATATTATAAAAGATACTTAATCCTAAGGTGTATATATATACTATATATTATGTAGTATATTTTCTAAACAACATTTTAAAGTA
Organism: Mustela nigripes; assembly: GCF_022355385.1. Taxonomy (NCBI): domain Eukaryota; kingdom Metazoa; phylum Chordata; class Mammalia; order Carnivora; family Mustelidae; genus Mustela; species Mustela nigripes. The sequence goes on from NC_081570.1 coordinate 40,620,360, forward strand.
TCAACTGTGCAGTATAAATAATGTAATAATTGAAGAAGAATGAATCTTAGAGTACTAGAAGTCTAGGTGAAGTCCATTGTGTCTCTGATCTGTGGTGAGTCATCAGTCTCTAAATCTTAGTCTTCTCTTTTGTGAAATGGTTCTAATAATAACTTCCTTGAAAAATTATTGGAAGGATAAATGATATATGGAAATATATCAAACTGCTTCACATATTATAAGGCACTCTAAGAATGTTAGTAGTTAGTTTAATTGGTGTCAAGGCAACCCATAGGCCCTTTCCACTGTGAACCAAACATTTTGTAATCTGCCTACTTACAATATTCCAGAACTGAGCTTTCTAGCCTATTTAGAATCTTCTCCTATTAAAACAGGTTGATTTTCTTTAGAACAGCCTTTTCTATTCTTGATTGTAATGAAGTTGTTAATCCCCAGTTACATACTTAACATTGTACAGATGATGATAGCAACTTAGAATTTTCATTATTGCGTCCTTCCATCCATTTTAACCCAAAAAAGAGTCTGAATTTTAAAAAGAAATATCGCCTTTATATGTAAGATTCAGGTCATGAATGTATAGTATTAATAGTAAATCTAATTTTCTTTTACAGCAATTAAAGATCACTCTAAAGACGAATTCTGCCTTGCAACGCAGAAGGTCATTTGTGACCCCTCAGAGACTAGCTTGGCAACACATCCCAGCAGTGTTACCTTAACCTTATCAACACTACCATCTAATTCTTATCATAGCCAAAGTATAGAAGCAGCTGATGACTGGTTTTTTGATGATACTCTAGCAAAAAAGAACTCTCCAATGCCTTTTATCAGGGAACCTCTACTGGAAAAAGTATTTTCATACCTGTCAACAATTTCCTTAGAAGACTGTACTGAAAATGTACTGAATATGGCACTTTATGATGATCAGAAAGATGACAGCATTAAGGAAATATTTTCACGAAGAAATGCAGAGGTTGAAATACAAAACCTTCAACATAATATTGAATGACTTTTTTCTTTTGAAACATTGTATACACTGAAATCATGGAAAGTTAAAACTGAATCACCAGCTTCTGAGTCTCTTAACATGTCCATACTAATATTACTTGTTCTTTACCTTAGAGTGGTCCTACTTCCCTTGCCATTTCTTATTTCTAGAAACAAAATTACAGGAAGCAGTAGAGTGACATTATGAATATTAAGTTTAACTCCTTGTATTTCATCAAAGGACATAATAAATAATATGAATATATTTCAACATACAAGAGAAATACTTTAAAAAACCTTCAGCATAAATAGATTTTTGAATAAAACATTCACAACATTTCCTTATACTTTTGACATTTTCAATTTTACTTCCATGTGGGTAGGGCTGGGCAGAATACTTCCATCAGCTTTTCTGAATTTTAAATACATAAATCTCTTAACATTCAAATTTTATTTTGTCATGATTTTGGTAAACAATATAATTTTGCTCTTCTAGGGGAGCCTGGAAACTGAAGAATCCAGAAAATAATTTTCTTTGCCCCTTCCTATGTCCGTTTCTCAGAATGGTTTCCCAATCCTTACTCCACTATGATGGAAATGTGGCCAGCTATTTTCCTAAACTGCTGATTCAAGCTAGATGAATCAGAATTCTCACTAATCTGAGAGATCCTTCTTTTTTTTTTTAAATATATCTTTATCATTTTATTAGGAATAATCCTCAGTGGGTAATGCAGAAAATTTACTGAGTTTAATGAGTTTTCCAAAACCTTTTAATGAAAATAATCTGAGAGACCCTTGGTCAGATTTCTATGTTTAGTCCTGAGGGATTTCTGAAATCATCCACCATGTAATTAATCTTTTTTCCCTTTCTCCTAAATAGTCTCCATATAATCAGTTCTCTCCTTTTTCCTTCCCTCCTTCTCTCTCTCTCTCTCTCTCTCTCTCTCTCCTTTTCTTCTTTCTTTTTTGGAAGATGACTAAATATAATATTAACTTTTGTATTTAAGTTACTCACCTACACTTGTGCATATCTTCCCAAGAGATAAATCATACCTATTACAATAAATGAAAAGAAACTTCTCTAAATTAAAAGTAGCGTTGCCCATGTCTATTGATTCTGTCCCATGGGAAATATTAAAAAGGATTAGAATACCTGTCTCCTGAACACCTCATTGTTTCTACATAGTTACTGGTTGTGAAAACAGCTCTCTTAGATGTCCACCCCTACATCTAAGTAAGCTATTTGAACTCAGGGTCTGTAAGGAACAGCGTATATATAAATTGTTCTCTGTCTCTTGGTGTCTCACCAACTTCTATCTTACTACCTATCCCAGAGAAGTTATCTCTAATTTTGCTAAGATGTTAAAACTTTTCTAGGAATTTGGGATTGGAGATAAGAGAGTCTGGCTTTGATCTGATTAGTCTTTGGAATAGCGGAAACAACCTGGGGAGCTATGGGCTACGTTTGGGAAGGAAAAATAGTAAATCTGCAGTGAGAGAGCAGCAAAGCACTTTCAAAGTAAAAAGCAGAGATGAGAGATAAGGCGAATGTGATTCCTGCTTTCTAATAGTCCTCCATTTCCTTATTCCAGCCCTTCATGAAGCTGCCCTTGGCTTAGTATGGCAGTCTGGTATCCTAATAATAAGTTCCCCTGTTTGCTTAAGCTAGCAAGATTTGATATTTATTAATGTCCTGTTTTTAACTGTGGTTCTGGGCTTTGGTAGGGTACCCTTGTAATTTTATAATAAATTGTCCTTTTTGCATAAAGTAAAAAGAGTTCTGTTTCTGTTACTATGAACAAAGCATCCTAACCAAATTCTTGTCATTACAAATGAGAAATAAAGAGATCTATGCATATAAAATAATTGTTATAGTATGAATGAATAGATTGAACTTTTTTCTCAAAACCTAGCACATGTACTTTTATTAAAATGTTATTCTATATCATAGCTATATAATTGAAAAGACTGATAAGCATATGAAATTACAGCAGTCTAAAATCTTATTTTCAAGAACTGTAAAGAATCTAAGATTTCACCATTCGTGCCCTCCGACAAGTTAGCCCTCAGTGGTTTTGTAGTGACAAAGGATGGTTTATTATTCATAGCAGTAGCAAGGATGACTTTTGAAAGAGGCTGACGTCCATGGAGTAGATCATCTTGTCCACTTAATTATTAAATTTCTTCTGATATTGCTCTTGGGGTAGCATTTACTTAAGACTCGTTTATATTCATATTCTGTGTCCATTCTCCCATCGGGAAACTTACCTACATACATCATTCCTAGACTCCTTGTCACTAATTTTCCAGTTGTATTCCTTACAAGTCTCCTACCATTCAGCCAAACCATTACCTACTGCCAATGAATCAACAAAAATCTATACCTCTGAAAATTTGTTCTTCCAAGCTATACAGCTAGGTCACTGCTCAAAGTTATGCCTACTGAGACTTTCACCCCTGCCTATCAAGGCCATACATGAGCAGGGCTCTCTTAATTTAGGTGTGAACTCTGAGATGATGCTGGCATATCATGTGGAACTGTCTGAAAGTCAGGATCAAGTATTTTCTTTACTTGATGCCATAGCTATATGGTGAGAGAGAGACCATGTAGCAGGAGTAAGAGCCATGGGTATCTCAACCATTTTCTCATGCAATTTCTTTGTGGTTTAAGAATCTGCTCAAATTCAATTTTATATAACCTAATGCCATTTGTAATTGAATACAGATCTGCATGCCTAACTTTATGTGTTAGGAAATCAGACAACACCAGTTCATGGTGAACAGTTGAACTCAAAGGTAAGTTGGTGGCCATAGTCACATGTTAAGTCCCTACTAGTTTAATAGTAAGCCAGAGGATGTTTCCAAAGAAGAATAATTGGCAGGTGATAACATGGCTTTTTTTAGAATCCTACAGACTCTCATTAACTTAGAGTTGCCTGATAAAGTCTCCATGGAGACTTTCTATTTGCTACAAACACTTCACATAGCATGGATCTGCTATGTGGTAGAACTAACTTAGTAGCCTGAATCTGTTGCAGAGCTTTCTATTCTTCCAGACCATACTCAGAACTGGAACCTCTTTCAGGTTCCTCAGTGAGTGGGTCCAAGTAGCACATTCAAATGAAATATATGTTACCTCCAATATCCAAAGGAGTCCACTATACATTGTGCCTCTTTCTTAGTGGTTGGAGGTATCAGATGCAGCAACTAGTCTTTCACCTTGGAAGGGATATGCTCCAGACCACTGTATTCATAGTAATTTTCCTGAGGCAACAGGCCCTTGAATTTTGTAAAATTTATTTCCACCCTCTGGCTTGCATTTATCTAACCATATTATCTAGGGTAGTTACTAATGTTTGTTTACCATGTCCAGCTAGCATGATATCACAAATGTCTTCTGGTGTCCATTTGTGTGGAATGAGGATTAAGGCCCATTTAGACTAAATTATGACAGAGAGCTAGAGAGGTAATTTAACCCTGCAGTAGAACAGCGAAGTTAGTGCTGATCTTTAGAGATGAAATAAAACTGTGTGTTATGGTCCACACTAACAGGAATAAAGAAAAAAATTATTTGCTGGAGGAATAGGTGGATAGCATATACAAGAGAAAGCACTGGTTTGCTCCACCAATGAAGCAACACCAGGAACAGTAGCTATAATTAGAGTGACTACCTGATTAAATAGCTTAAAACAATCCATTTTCATTTTCTAAGTGGTATCTTCTTCTGAACAGGCCAAATAGGCAACTTGAAAAGAGATATGGCAAGAATTACCACTCCTGAGTCCTTCAAGTGGCATTAATTTCTAATCTCTCTCTATGTGTATTGCTTTTGGTTTATTATTTTGGGTGGGGAAAGCAGTTCTAGTGGCTTCCACTTCATTTTTGCTAACATAATAGCCCTCATCCCATGGGTTAGGGAACCAATGTGGAGATTTTGCCCTTTGCTAAGTATGCCTACTCCAATTATGCCTCCTAGGACTGGAGGAAATAACCATGGGTTTGGTTTGGAACTCACTGGGCTAACTGAGATGAACCAGTCTAAAGCTACATTAATGACCTTACTTCCATAGGCCCCTATTTTAACTAAGGGACCACTGTGACTTTTAGATATCCAGGAATTAGTGGCAGTTCATAGCCAGTATCTGGTAATCTGTTTTTTAAATCTGGTTATTTGCCTTAGCCCAATGCACTCTCACATTGGCTAATGGCTGCAGATATTTGGGAGGAAGTGTAGGAGGAAGATTTTCTATGTAATAAAATTTGTAATGTAAATTTTTAGCAGAACAGCTGGGCCCTTCCTCAAAGGCCATCTTTTACCTAAAAGGCTCTGAGTTTGAGAACTAGCTCAAATCTGGAAACCGGTTGAGGAACCACGTCTTTATATTATGATGATTCAAGTTAGAACTATTCATCAGACTTAGAGCTTTTCCTCTTACTTAAACCAAATAAGCTTTTATAGGTTAAATCTCTCTCCACTGTGGTAGACAATAACTGAAGTATCTGCTTGGCTCTTTCAACTCTCCAGCTGTTGTTTTGCCCCTGGATACCTTGGATTTTCACCTAAGCATGTAATAGTTCAAGAGTGAGCCATGGCAAAAGACCTGAAGAGAAATCTTTTGAAAGAAGATGTACGAATAACCAACAGATACATAAAAATGTGCTCAAAGTCATTAATCATCAGGGAAATGCAAATCAGAAAAAAAAAAAGCCATGTGCTATGGTATTGGGTTGGAATTGAAGGTATTAGTATGTATGTATATGCAATGTGTGTTTGTGTGTGTATGTATTTATTTACAAGGATACTTCTAATACTATTATTAGCATTAGTATCTTTTTTAAATTTTTTTTAAAGATTTTATTTATTTATTTTGACGGACAGAGATCACAAGTAGGCAGAGAGGCAGGCACAGAAAGAGAAGGAAGCAGGCTCCCTGCTGAGCAGAGAGCCCGATGCGATGCGGGGCTCAATCCCAGGACCCTGGGATCATGACCTGAGCCAAAGGCAGAAGCTTTAACCCATTGAGCCACCCAGGTGCCCAACATTAGTATCTTTATGCTATATGTGTTTATACTGTATTTCCTAATACTGATCCCTCATGTATCAACACAGTTAATGCTCAGACTTGGTTTCATTTTTTTTTTAAGATTTTATTTATTTATTTAACAGAGAGACACAGTGAGAGAGAGAATACAAGCAGGTGGAGTGGGAGAGGGAGAAGCAGGCTTCCTGCTGAGCAGGGAGCCTGATGTAGGGCTCAATCCCACACCCTGGGATCATGACCTGAGCTGAAGGCAGACAGTTATTGACTAAGCCCCCCAGGTGCCTCTCAGACTTGGTTTCTAAAAACAATTCTCCACTCAAAGGAAATAATATTCCTTGAAGAAATGGTTAATTCTAGGACTGGGGCAAGGAAATTATGAAGTAAATCTAGAACATTTTCTTGCACCTAAAGTAAGAAAGCACACATAAATTGATGGGACCATGTCAAAAGGACACCTGAGTTAGCTTAAAGAGGCTCCCACTTTTCAAACTAGGGAAATTCTGAGGACAAAATGAATAATAATAAATTGTAACATATTGAACTAAAAAAGGACCCATGAATCCATCCTGAAAACCTTTTATAAAAAATTTAAAGGGCTAAGGACAGAAAGCCAACTAATAAATGTAGAAAGTTAGATTTAGGAAATCATTTTTGCAATCTCTTTAATAATAATTGATTTATGCAAGAAGTCCATGTGTTAGTACACATTAAGTCTAAGATAGTTGAGAACATGATATTCACATCTCAAAGAATCTGTACATACACACAGATTCTGTACAAAAAGAAAAAACTACTTTTCCAATGGGAAAAGACGATAAAGTAATCAAACCAAATGATCATTTTTTTCCCTTATTTTCATTTTTATTTATTTTTTAGTTAACATATAATGCATATCTGACATACCATTGTTTGTTTCAGGGGTACAGGGGTACAGGTGTGTGATTCAACAGTCTTACACAATTCACAGGACCCACCATAGCCTCACCCTCTCCAATGTCCATCACCTTAACACCCCATCCCCGCGCCCTCTCCCCTCCAGCAACCCTCAGTTTGTTTCCTATGATTAAGACTCTCTTATGGTTTGTCTCCCTCTCTGATTTCATCTTGTTTTATATTTTTCTTTCTTCCCCTCCGATCCTTTGTTTTGTTTGCTTAACAAATACCCTCTAGTTACATCCACATCATTGCAGATAGATTTCGGTTTTTTGATGGCTGAGTAGTATTAGAGTGTGTGTTTCTGTGTGAGTGTATGTAGGTATGTGTATGTATGTGTATGTGTGTGTATATATCCTATATCCATCTGTCGATGGACATCTGGGCTCTCTCCATAGTTTGGCTATTGTGGACAATGCTACTATGAACGTTGGGATGGAGGTGCCCCTTCAGATCACTACATTTTTGTCTTTGAGGTAAATACCTAGTAGTGCAATTGCTGGGTCATAGGGTAGCTCCATTTTCAACTTTTTGAGGAACCTGTATACTGTTTTCCAGAGTGGCTGTAGCAGCTTGTATTCCCACCAACAGTGTAAGAGTGTACCCCTTTCTCTGCATCCTTGCTAACATCTGTTGTTTCCTGTGTTGTTAATTTTAGCCATTCTGACTGGTGTAAGTTGGTATCTTATTGTGGTTTTGATTTGTATTTCTCTGATGCCAAGGGATGTTGAGCATTTTTTCAGGTGTCTGTTGTCCATTTGTATGTCTTGTTTGCAGAAATGTCTATTCATGTCTTTTGCCCATTTCTTGATGGGATTATTTGTTCTTTGAGTGTTGAGTTTAATAAATTCTTTATAGATTTTGTATACTAACCATTTATCTGATATGCCATTTGCAAATATATTCTCCCATTCTTTTGGTTTTCTTTTGGTTTTGTTGACTGTTTCCTCTGCTGTGCAAAAGTTTTTTTTTATCTTGATGAAGTCCCAATAGCTCATTTTTTACTTTGTTTCCCTTCCCTTGAAGACATGTCTAGCAAGAAGTTGCTGCAGCTGAGGTTGAGGAGGTAGCTGCCTGTGTTCTTCTCTAGGATTTTGATAGATCCCTGTCTCACATTTAGGTCTTTCATCCATTTTGAATCTATTGTGTACAGTATAAGGAAATGGTTCAGTTTTATTCTTCTGCATGTGGCTGTTCAATTTTCCCAACACCATTTGTTGAAGACACTGTCTTTTTTCCCACTGGATATTCTTTCCTGCTTTGTTGAAGATGAGTTGGCCATAGAGTTGAGGGTCCATTTCTGGGTTCTCTATTCCATTCCATTGATCTATGTGTGTCTTTTTGTGCCAGTATCATACTATCATGACTACAGCTTTGTAATAGAGCTTGAAGTCCAGAATTGTGATGGCACCACCTTTGGTTTTCTTTTTCAACATTCTTTTGGCTATTCAGGGTCTTTTCTGGTTCCATACAGTTTTCAGGATTTTTTTGTTCCAGCTCTGTAAAAAAAGTTGATGGTATTTTATAGGGATTGCTTTGAGTGTGTAGATTGCTATAAGTAGCACAGTCATTTTAACAGTATTTGTTCTTCTAATCCATGAGCATGGAACATTTTTCCATTTCTTTGTTTCTTCCTCAATTTCTTTCATGAGTGTTCTATGGTTTTCTGAGTTCAGATTCTTTGCCTCTTTGGTTAGTTTCATTCGTAGGTATATTATGGTTTGGGGTGCAGTTGTAAATGGGATCAACTCCTTAATTTCTCTTTCTTCTGTCTCATTGTTAGTGTATAGAAATGCAACTGATTTCTGTGCATTGATTTTATATCTTGCCATGTTGCTGAATTCCTGTATGAGTTTTAGCAATTTTCGGCTGGAGTCTTTTGGGTTTTCCACATAGAGTATCTTGTCATCTGTGAAGAGTGAGAACTTGACTACTTCTTTACTGATTCAGATTCCTTTTATTTCTTTTTGTTGTCTGATTGCTGAGGCTAGAACTTCTAGTACTATGTTGAATCACAGTGGTGATAGTGGAATCCCTGCTGTATTACTGACCTTAGGGGAAAAGCTTTCAGTTTTTTCCAATTAAGAATGATATTTGTGGAGCCTGGGTGGCTCAGTGGGTTAGGCCTCTGCCTTTGGCCTCAGGTCATGATCTCAGGGTCCTGGGATCGAGCCCCGCATCAGGCTCTCTGCTCAGCAGGGAGCCTGCTTCCTCCTCTCTCTCTGCCTGCCTCTCTGCCTACTTGTGATCTCTCTCTCTCTGTCTAATAAATAAATAAAATCTTTTTTTAAAAATGGTAGAATTCCCCCTAGAAAGCCACCTGGCCCTGGATTCTTGTCTGTTGGGAGATTTTTGATTACTGCTTCAATTTCCTTGCTGGTTATGGGTCTGTTCAGGTTTTTTATTTCTTCCTGTTTCAGTTTTGGTAGTTTATATGTTCTAGGAATCCATCCATTTCTTCCAGATTGCCTAATTTATTGGCATAGAGTTGCTCATAAATATGTCCTTACAATTGTTTGTATTTCTTCCATGTTAGTTGAGATCTCTCCTCTCTCATTCATGATTTTATTTATTTGGGTCCTTTCTCTTTTCTTTTTGATAAGTCTGGCCAGGGGTTTATCAATCTTATTTTTTCAAAGAACCAGCTCCTGGTTTCATTGATTTGTTCTACTGGTTTTTTTTTCTTTCTTTCTTTCTTTCTTTCTTTCTTTCTTTCTTTCTTTTTTTTTTTTTTTTGTTTGTTTGTTTCTATTTCATTGATTTTTGCTCTGATCTTTATTATTTCTCTTCTTCTTCTGGATTTGGGCTTACTTTGCTGTTCTTTCTCCAGCTCCTTTGGGTGTAGGATTAGGTCGTGTATTTGAAACCTTTCTTGTTTCTTGAGAAAGGCTTGTATTGCTATATACTTCCCTCTTAGGATCTCCATTGCTACATCCCAAAGCTTTTAAACTGTTGTGTTTTCATTTTCCCTCGTTTCCATGAATTTTTAAATTCTTCCTTAATTTCCTGGTTGACCCATTCATTCTTTAGTATGATGCTCTTTAACTTCCATGTATTTGGGTCCTTTCCAACTTTCCTCTTGTGGTTGAGTTTCAGTTTTAAAACATTGTGGTGCAAAAATGTGCAGGGAATGATCCTGATCTTTTGCTACTGGTTGAGATCTGATTGGTGACCCAGGATGTGATCTACTTTGGAGACTGTTCCATGTGCACTAGAGAAGAATGTGTATTCTGTTGTTTTGGGATGGGATATTCTGAATATACCTGTGAAGTCCCTTTGGTCCATTGTGTCATTCAAAGCCCTTGTTACCTTGTTGATCTTTTGCTTAGATGATCTGTCCATTGCAGTGAGTGGGGTGATAAAGTCCCCTACTACTCTTGTATTACTGTCGATGTGTTTCTTTGATTTTGTTATTAATTGTCTTATATAATTGGCTGCTCCCATGTTGGGATAAATATTTACAACTGTTAGATCTTTTTGTTAGATAGATGCTTTAATTATGATATAGTGTCCTTCCTCATGTCTTATTACAGTCTTTGGTTTAAAATCTAATTTGTCTGATATAAGGATTTCCACCCCAGCTTTTTTTTTTTTTTTTGTAAATGTTTTTCCAGCCCCTCACTTTAAATCTGAAGGTGTCTTTAGACCTAAAATGAGTCTCTTACAGTCTGCCTATCAATGAGCCTTGCTTTTTTATCTAATCTGATATTTTATGTCTTTTGATTGGGGCACCTATCCCATTTACATTCAGGGTAACTATTGAAAGATATGAATTTAGTGCCATTGTCTTATCTGTAAAGTCACTGTTTCTGTGTATTGTCTCTGTTCCTTTCTGGTATATGTTACTTTTGGGCTCCCTCTTTGCTTAAAGGATCTCTTTTAATATTTCTTGTAGGGCTCATTTGGTGATCACAAATTTTTTTAGTTTCTGTTTGTCCTGGAAGCTTTCTACATGCCTCCTATTTTGAATGACATCTTAGCTGGATAAAGTATTCTCGGCTGCATATTTTTCTTATTTAGCACCCTGAATATATTATGCCAGTCCTGTCTGGCTTTCCAGGTCTCTGTGGGTAAGTCTTCTGCCAATCTAATGTTTCTACCTTTGTAGGTTATGGACTTCTTGTCTCAAGCTGCTTTCAGGATTTTCTCATCTCTGAGATTTATAAGTTTCACTATTATATGTCAGGGTGCTGACCTATTTTTATTGATTTGAGTGGGATGCTCTGTGCCTCCTGGACTTGGATACCTGTTTCCTTCCCAGATTAAGGAAGTTCTCCACTATAATTTGCTCCAATATACCTCTGTGCCTCTCTCTCTTTCCTCTTCTTCTGGGATCCCAGTTATTCTAATGTTTTGCTTCACGGTATCACTTATCTCTCTTTTTCTCCCCTCATGATCTAGTAATTGTTTATCTCTCTTTTTCTCAGCTTCTTTATTTTTTTCCCATTTTGTCTTCTGTATTTGTCTTCCTTTCATTTATCCTTGCAGTTAGAGCCTCCTTTTTTTTTTTAAATATTTATTTATTTTTCAAAGAGAGAGAGCACAAGCATGGTGAGCAGCAGGAAGAGGGAGAAGCAGGCTCCCTACTGAACAAGGAGCTTGATGTGGTACTCGATCTTAGGACCCTGGGATCATGATCTGAGCTGAAGGCAGACCCTTAACCAACTGAGCTGCCCAGGCATCCCTAGAGCCTCCATTTTTTATTGCTTCTCATTAATGGCCTTTTTTATTTTGACTTGATTAGATTTTAGTTCTTTTATTTCTCTAGAAAGGGATTCTCTAGTGTTTTCTATGCTTTTTTCAAGCCCAGCTAGTATATTTATAATCATTATTCTGAACTCTAGTTCCAACATCTTACTTATATCCATACTGATTAGGTCCCTGACAGTCAGTACTGCCTCTTGTTCTCTTGTTTGATGTGAGTTTTTCTGTCTTGTCGTTTTGTCCAAGTGTTTCTATCTCAGGCACATGGTCCCCTTTGTAGTCTCCAAACCCTGCAGACTCCTGTTCAATGCCTAGATGCACTCAGATGAACAAGAGAACAAAATACTAAAATGGCAACAATGACTCTCCCAAAATATACACTAAACAAATCAGAAGAGACACAAAACTGAAAAAAAAAATTAAAAGAAACAAAAGAAGGGAAAGGTTTGAAAAAGAGAGAATATTATCAGACAAGCAGACAGAATAGAGCAATACACTGGATCCTGTGTATACTTTAGTCCACTTGTTAGAAAACTCAATCCAAAAATTATAAAGAAAGAAAATCATATATGTAAAAAATAAAATTGAATACTTTGGAAGGATAGAATGTAACTGTAAAAATGAAAATTAAAAAAGACTTTAACAAAAAACAAAGAATATGATGTATGATCAAACAGGTTAAGAGAACAGAGCCATACACTAGCTTCTGGATGTATTTTGGCCTGTTGGAAAAAACTGCATCCCAAAATTATAAAGAAAGAAAATCACACACACACACATACACTTAAATACAAGGGATAGAATGTAAGTGTAAGACTCAAAATTTTTAAAATTTTATTTTTTAGATTTTATTTATTTATTAGAAAGATAGCACAAGTAGGCAAAGCAGCAGGCAGAGGGAGAGGGAAAAGCAGGCTCTCCACTGAGCAGGGAGCCTGATGCAGGACTCCATCCCAGGACCCTGGGATCATGACTGAGGCAAAGGCAGCCACTTAACCGACTGAGCCACCCAGGTGCCCCTAAAAAGATTTTGAAAAGAATTGGTAAAATAAGAAATTGGTTGAAAAAAGAAAGAGAAAAAATTAAAATCGAAAGACTGAAAATCATGGGAGGAAAACCCCACGAACTCTATATGCTCTGTTCCTCTAGTGCTGGAGTTTTACAGTTCTCCTTGATCAGTAAACTTGATCTTGGCTGCATGTTCTTGGCTGATCTTCTTGGGGAGGGGCCTGTTACACTGATTCTCAAGTGTCTTTGCCAGGGGACCAGGCTAAGTAAGTTTCTCTGGCTTGTTCTATGTGCCTTTTGTTCCCTGAAGCCTTTCTGCACAGCTTTAGAGGATGAGAATGAAAATGGGAGCCTCCCAAGCTGAGCTTTTGGCTCCAGGGCCCCACTCCTCAGTTCACCCTCAGGGAAAAGCCATCAATCACTCTGGTCTCCCTGGTGTCTGTCTGCACTCTATGCTCACCCAGCCTGTGACCAAGCATTTCTATCTCAAGCACACAGCCTCTTTTCTAGTCTCCATACCCTGGAGACTCCTGCAGTGTGTTCTCCTGTGCTGCTCTTCCCAGGTGAGGAAGGGGGATCTTGCCAGTTCTTCTGCTTGTTGGGCCCCTGCTTGGAGAGCAGTCACCTTACTGTGCTCTAGTTCATGGTTTATGGTAACCCCAATTTGAAAACACATTCCTGGGCTCACTGCTTGCAACTGATTTCCCTGCTCTGATCTGAGGAACTCTGCCACACCCAGGCACCCCTGGTCTTCCTGTGACCCCCCCAAGGATCCTGAGACCATACTGTCCCACCCACGATTTTGCCCCACTTAGCCACGTGAGTGCCTTTCAGGCTGGGGCATCTCCTCACCAAAGCAGACTTCTAAAAACCAACTGACCAAATTTATAGTGTGAAAAATGAGACCAATCGACATTATTTACCTCCCATTATGAGGCACTGAGGACACAATTCCTATACACTATTCCTGCTCTCCCCCTCCAAATTACCTAAGTTTTACTTTTTTAAGATTTTACTTATTAACTTGAGAAAGAAAGAGAGAGAGCACAAGTAGGGGTAGCAGCAGAGGGAGAGGGAAAAGCAGGCTCCCTGATGAGCAGGGAGCTCAATATGGGACTTGATCTCAGGACCATGGGATCATGACCTGAGCTGAAAGCAGATGTTTAAGTGACTGAGTCACCCAGGTGCCCCCCAAATTACCTAAAGTTAATCATGAGAAAATAATTGAATAAACCTAAATTAAGGAATATTCTGCAATGCAACTGTCCTAGATTCTTCAAAAACAACCATGTCATGAAATACCAATAAAAGGGAGTTGTTCTTTATTAAATGAGGCGGAAGAAACATGTCAACTAAATGCAACATGATATACTTAGTTGGAGATAGGATCTCTTTCTCTCTCACTATAAAGAATGTTATCAGAACAATTGGGGAAATTTGACTATGAAGTTTATATTAGTAACACTATATCAGTATTAAATTTCATGAGTGTGGTGGTTTTATTATAAGGTAGAAGAATGTCCTCATTCTTAATAGTCACATGCTGAAGAATTTCCCACATCTCTAATGTAATTGTTTAGTTTGCTATCTTGAACTAGAACTCCCAGTCATTGGCTGATAATAAAAGGATAAAAACAATTGTTTTAGTAAGATTGGCTTAGACGTGATATACAAGATGGACTGCAGGGAAATCATTTAAGAACTTGTTGTAGTATAATAGTACTCTGAGCTGTATCTTGATCTATACCAATGTTTTGCTTGGCAGAGAAGTAGAAGAAGGGCTTCTTAGGCAGTGAGGTCAATATCACACATCCAAGTGTATCAGGGAGCTTGTTTTAAGATTAAATCCTAGTCTAATCCATCAGGAGCAGGAGTTTAACAAGAAACAGAATGATGGGAGAGAAAACAAGAAAAATAGACAATCGGATTGTGGAAGGCTTTGAATGCCAAGCTAAGATTTGGGCTTGAGTTGACAGGCAGTAGGTGCCATCGAATATTTTTAAATAGAGAAAGGTGTTTTGGAAAGAAAATAATAAAACTGAATTGAATTTTTTTTCTTTCTTTTTAAAAAATTTTTTAAACTTTTATTTTTTCAGTGTTCTAAGATTCATTGTTTATGCATCATACCCAGTTTTCCATGCAATACGTGCCCTCCTTAATACCCACCACCAGGCTCACCCAACCCCCTACCCCCTTCCCCTCCAAAACCCTCAGTTTGTTTCTCAGAGTCTACAGTCTCTCATAGTTCATGTCCCCCTCAAATTTCCCCCAATTCCCTTCTTTCCTTTTCCCAGTGTCCTCCATGTTATTCCTTATGCTCCACTAGTGAAACCATATGATAATTGACTCTCTCTGCTTGACTCATTTCACTCAGCATTATCTCCTCCAGTCATATCCATGTTGATACAAAATCTGGGTATTCATCCTTTCTGATGGAGGTTTAGTATTCCATCTCGGCTCTTTCCACAGTTTAGTGACTGTGGCCATTGCTGCTATGAACATTGGGGTACAGATGGCCCTTTTTTCCACTACATCTGTATCTTTGGGGTAAACACCCAGTAGTGCAATTACAGACACATGAAAAAATGTTCATCATCATTAACTATCAGGGAAATTCAAATCAAAACCACATTGAAATACCACCTTATATCAGTTAGAATGGCCAAAATTAACAAGACAGTAAACAACAAGTGTTGGAGAGGATGTGGAGAAAGGGGAACACTCTTACACTGCTGGTGGGAATGCAAGTTGGTGCAGTCACTTTGAAAAACAGTGTGGAAATTCCTTAAGAAATTGAGAAAAAAAAATAAATTAAAAATAGAGCTACCCTAAACCCTGAAATTTTTTTCTATATTCAATGTCAAAATTGAAATTTTTTAAATTCAAGATATAGAAAGCTTTAATTTTAAAGAACATAGTTTTTCTGTCCCTTTTCCTAAGTTTAGATTATTTAAGTCATAAATGATATCATGTGCTTTAATAAATCAAGTTACAAAGTAAATTTTAGGAAACCAGTATTCTTGAGATCTAAACTTGCCAGCTAGTTTGTCTCTTCAAATAGTAATATCAGATATTAAAACATTCTATATCCTTTGAATCTGCTAAACATATCTTTTTGACTGTTAAGGACAATTATTTTTACAACTCCTGAATATATATTTATTTTCTTTTTTAATCTTCTTTTTTCAGTGTTCCAAGATTTATTGTTTATGCACCATGCCTAGTGCTCCACGCAATACATGCCCTCCTTAATACCCATCACCAGTCTCACCTAACCCCCCACTCTACCCCAAAATCCTCAGTTTGTTTCTCAGAGGCCACAGTCTCTCATAGTTTATCCCCCTGCAGTTTTACTTATCTTTTCCTTCTCCTAATGTCCTCCATGTTATTCCTTATGCTCCACAAGTCAGTGAAACCATATGATAATTGACTCTCTCTGCTTGGGCCAAAATGCCCTTCAACAGACGAACGGATAAAGAAAATATGATCCATATATGATATGGAATATTATGCCTCCATTAGAAAGGATGAATACCCACCTCTTGTATCAATATGGACAGGACTGGAGGAGATTACACTGAGTGAAATAACTCCTGCAAATTTAGAATTATGCATTATTCTCAGGGTTTCTAAATTCAGAGGGTAGATAATTATTAAATTACAGATTCTTATATTTTAGCTCTTCGATTCAAAACCACAAAAGAGTTTTGGCAGCACTATTTTTTTTTATTAGAATTTTACCAACATGCTTCTTTCTTCGTTGGTATTATTCTTAAACACACACACAAAAGCTAGACCAACAAAAATAAAACAAAAATGGCCCTTTAACTTACTGAATTAAGCAAACAGGACATCCTGAAACATAGTATAACAAAAACTCTCCTATGAATCAAATAAAATAGTAGCATTTGTACTCTAATTGAAAATAAGTTGTACTCTTTCATGGATGGTGAAAGGGGTATACGACTTGTAATATGCGACTATCCAGGAAACTGTTAAGAAACACTTCCTGACCACAATTGAAGGCTGAGGCTAAGGCTGGATTATGCTGCAAACAAGATGCTTTCTAAGGGGAAAGGCTCATCACCAACAACTCCCTATATACCCTTTAACTACAAACACCATGCCACATGGCTCTCCTTTACTAACACCAGTGCAAAAGTTTTTTTTTTTCCTTTTTTGAAACCTTTTTTCCATCCTACTTCAAATTTAGAGGATTTTTTTTAATTCTTTATGGATTTGCATATTGAACGTTTAATGCAATATATGATCTTTCATATTCCATAATATTTTCAAGATTTTGTAACATTTTAAGATCCATCCATAATATAGCATGGGTCAGTGCTTCATTCCTTTTTATGGCTGAATAATATCCCATTTAAAGAATGTTTTGTTTATCCATCCATTATCCTTATTTTCACATTTTAAAATTTTTAACTGAAGTATGGTCAAAATACAATATTATGTTAGTTTCTGGTGTACAACATATAATTATATACATTATAAAATGCTCACCATGGTAAGTATAGTTATCATCTGTCACCATACAAAGTTACCACAATATTATTAACTATATTCCCTATCCTGTACTTTTGATCTCTGTTATTTATTTTATAAATGGAACTTTGTTCACATATATGTGAAATCATATGTTATATCAAATAGCAAGAGTTCATTCTTTTTTTTTTTTAAGCAATCTCTACACCTGATGTGAGACTTCAATTCATGACCCTGAGATCAAGAGTCAGATGCTCTGGTGACTGAGGCAGCCAGGTGCTCCTGAGATCTCATTCTTTTTTATGGCTGAGTAAGACTCCACTGTGTGATACACCACATCTACTTTATCCATTCATCTGTCAGTGGACACTTACATTGCTTGCACATCTCATTACTCTTTAGAGAAAGATCAAAGTTCTTTCTGTGACTTGCAAGGCTTCTGGTGATCTGATTACCACTCACATTCTGGCCCCATTCCTACTTCCATTGTCGTGTCACTTGGTTCCTTTTAGCCCCTCAACTGAACCTCATCCCTCATGACTCTGACCTTTTCTGTGTGCTGCCCCTCTCTACCTGGGACAGGACACACCCACCGTCCTCATCCTTCAGATCTCAGTTCAAATGCCACAGTCTCAGAAAGAGTATTCTTCCTTTTCAGTTGTGCACATCTCTTTGTTACTTTCATAGCAGCTTGCACTTGACCTTGATGACACATCAAAATGCCTTATGTTGTACCCTCATGTATTCTCAGTGCCACATAACTGATGGTCAATATATTGCTGACTCAATGAGATAATATAGGGGAACATAGGACTATAGGAGCTTAGGATAGTAGCAAGACTATCAGATACCACCTAGTCAAACACCTCCCTTTAGTTTCTAGGAAACTGAGGCCCAGCAAGGAGCAGGGACTTTCCAAGTGTTATACAGGGCAGAATGAGGATTCTGACTTCTGGTCCTAAGTCACATCCATGATTCCCAGTGTGATGTTCCTGACTTTGCTTCAATGTCTGCCTATCTAATTCTGATTCATCCTTCAAGATACAACCGATTCCTAAACATCTCAAGGATGCCTTTCTCATTACATTTAATCCCATTCCACCTCAACAAGTTAGAATTGACTACTCTTTTTCCTTTGTTCCCCGAACACCCTCTAGCTTTGATCTTGACCTTCAGTGCTTATAGTAGAGCTCTTCAAAGCAAGACTATGTCTGACTCCTCTAGCCCCAGGGAGGCATGCATGCAGCAGTACAAATGCAATATATGAAGTGTGCTATGATAGCAGAAAGGAGGCATGTGGGATTGTTGAGTAATCCCTAACTTAGCCTGGAGGTCAGGGAAGGTTCCCAAGATGTGGTGAATCATGACCTGAACAAGTAGGACTAGATTCATGGATGGTACATCTCTTTGTGTGTACTTCAAGTGAAATAGGAACTGATGGGGGATAGGTTATTTTTGTTTTATGTACAATAACTTTCTGGTTACATAATTCATAGATCATATAAGTCACCCACTTGAGGCATATAACTCAACTCTCCAACCATAACCACAAACTATTTTAGAATATTTTCATCACTCTAAAAGAAATACCATACCTATAAGTAGTCACTCCCACCCCCCCGACCACCATCACTGGACTTAGGCAAACAAACATATATATCTACATATCTATATCTACATCTATAGATATATGATTTTATTTATCTATCTGAGACAGAGAATGTTAGAGAGAGAGCACAAGTCGGGGTGGTAGGAGCAGGGGAAGAGGGAGAAGGAGAAGCATGCCAGGCACCCCTTTGTTTCTCCATATTTGCCTATTCTGGACACTTACATTAATGGAATTATACAATATGTTATCTTCAGTGACTAACTTCTTCTACTTAGATTAACATTTACGATGTTCACCCATGTTAGAATGTATAACAGGACTTCCTTCCATTTCATTGCTGAATAGTATTCCATTGTGTACATAGACCACATTTTCGTTTATCCACTCATTCATTTATGGACATTTGGGTTGAGACAAAAAATAATTTTAAGTAATCTCTATACCCAACATAGGGCTCAAACTCACAACCCCAACACCAAGAGTCACATGCTCTATCAACTGAGCCAGTCAGGCACCCATAGACAAAATTTTAATATAAATTGTTAATAGGTTGAGGTGAGTGCAAGCTAGCAAACTAAGTAATCTGTAATATATTCTGAAAAATTACTCAGTGCATGATGTTCTACATACAAGATAGTTGCAAAGTAAGAAGAAACTGTATACATCCTGCTTTGCATTCTAAAACTAAGTAATGTAGAATAATTGAAGAGAAGAGAAGGAATGGAAAACATGCTAAATATGTGAAAAGTATTCATTTTGGCCAAAGCTATTGCCCAATTATTTAAGCTCTAAAGTTAGGTTTTTATGGTGCCATGTTGAAATGGTGAAGCCTGAGGTGAAAGGAAAAATATGCACCTCTATATACGTTTTTACAAACTTTTTAAAATCCTTTTTTTTTAAGATTTTATTTATTTATTTTACAGAGAGAGACACAGTGAGAGAGGTAACACAAGCAGGGGGAGAGGGAGAAGCAGACTTCCTGCTGTGCAGGGAGACTGATGTGGGTCTCCATCCCAGGACTCTGGGATCATGACCTGAGCCAAAAGCAGATGCTTAATGACTGAGTCACCCAGGTGCCCCTACTTTTACCAACTTTTAATGGTAAATATTTTTTTGCAGGTAGTCTTTGAAAATATTGATGCATTGTTTCTATTAAAATCAGGAAAGTAGAATTACACAAAATTCTGGTTTGGATATAAGTAAAACATTTAAGCTTAAAGTAGTTATGAGTTTTAACACATCTACTTTCATTTTTTTATATTTTTGCAATTACTTTAAGCTTCTGGATATAAATAACCAGTCTTTGGCACTCTCATAAAATTGGCTAAGGAATCCTATTTCTAACTTCAAGAACACCAGGATAATCTGTTTCTCTAGAAGGTTTCATAAAATTCACCTGATACATTTAAGTGAGTAGATTCTTTAAAACTACTAATTCAATTTTTTAAATGATGGTAATACTATCCAGGTTTCCTATTTCTTCTTTCTTTCTTGATGATTTATACTTTTCTAAGAAATTCCTGATTTTTGTGTAAGTTTTGATATTTACTGGCACAAAGTTATTTGTAGTTGCTCACTAACGATATTTTCATCTTTGCCATATACTTGTTTCTTCTCCTTTATTATTATAATTTATCTGTGTCTCTACCTCCCCCCACACGCAAACAATTTCATAGCATTGTGGTAAAAAAGATGCATGGTATGACTTCAACCTTTTTTAATTTGTTGAGACTTGTTTTATGTCAATATGTGATATACTCTGGAGAATGTTCCATATGTACTTGCAAAGAATATGTATTCTGCTGCTTTAGGATGAAATGTCCTGAGTATGACTGCTAAGTCCATCTGATCTAGTGTGTCAAAGTCACTGTTTCCTGGTTGATTTTCTGTTTGGATAAATCTGTCCATTGATGTAAGTGGGGTGTTAAAGTCCTTTACTATTATTGTATTATTATCGTTATTCCTTTATGCTTTTTATTAACTGTTTTATGTATTTGGGTCCTCTCATGTTGGGTGCATAAGTATTTATAATTGTTATATCTTCTTGTTGGATTGTCCCTTTATTATTATATACTATCCTTCTTTGTCTTGTTGTAGTCTTTGTTTTAAAGTCTATTTTTCCAATATAAGTATTGCTACCCTTGCCTTCTTTTGACATCAATTTGCATGATAAATGTTTCTCCATCCCCTCACTTTCAGCCTGCATATGTCTTTAGGTGTGAAATGAGTCTCTTGTAGGCAGTCTATAGATGGATCTTATTTTATTTTTTTTAATCCATTCTTTTACCCTATGTCATTTGATTAAACTTTTTAGTCCAAAAAATTTATATTCAAAGTAGTTATTAATAAGCATTTTATTCTCATTTTGTTACTTGTTTTGTGGTTGTTTTCTTAGTTCTTCACTGGTCTTTTCTTCTCTCACTTTCTTTTACAGTTGCTAGTTTTCTTTAGTGATCAATTTGGATTCCTTTCTCTTAATTTTTTGCATATCTATTACTGCATATCTATTTTTGCATATCTATTACTACATATCTTTGATTTGTGGTTACCATTAGGTTTACATATAACATCTTTTGCATATGGCAGTCTGTATTAAGTTCATGGTCAATATCACTTAAGTTTGAGCCCATTCTTTACCCCTCTCCTTGCCACATTTTATGTATTTGGGTCATACTTTACATCCTTTTCTTTTGTATGTCCCTTGACTGATTTTTACAAATATATTTGTTTTTACCACTTTTGTGCTTCCTACTTTTTTTACTCTTACTTATGATCTTTCTTTTCCACTCAAAGAGTTCCCTTGAGCATTTTTTATGGGGCTGGTTTAGTGGTCATTAACTCCTTTAGCTTTTGTTTGTCTGGAAAGCTCTTTACCTCTCCTTCTATTCTGAATGACAGCCTTTCTGGATAGAGTATTCTTGGCTGTGGATTTTTTTCCCTTTTGCTACTTCTGTGTTGTATCTCTGTTGGCTGTTTGTCATACTATTGCTTTAAGGGCAAGGACTCTACTTCCTATCACCTTCTGAGCTCTCCTGGAGTAGAGCCCTCTGATTTTTAAATTCCAGGCTTTAAGTCTTCCTGTTATAAGCACTCATGGAATTTGACCCCTCTATTTTTCTTTTCTTTTTTTTTAAAA
This sequence comes from Mustela nigripes, assembly GCF_022355385.1. Lineage (NCBI taxonomy): Eukaryota > Metazoa > Chordata > Mammalia > Carnivora > Mustelidae > Mustela > Mustela nigripes. The sequence continues at coordinate 40,642,273 of NC_081570.1, forward strand.
AAGAGTTATTTATTCATCTGAGAGAGGGAGAGAGAGAGAGAGAGAGAACAGAGGAAGGACAGAGGGAGAGAATCTCAAGCAAACTCCCCACTGAGTGCAGAGCCCCATGTAGGGCTCAATCTCACAACCTGTGAGATCATAACCTGAGCTGAAACCAAGAGTCAAACACTTAACCAACTGAACCACCCATGTGCCCCCACCCATCTAATTTTCAAAGCCAAATGTTTTGCGGGATCTGACATCCCCTCTTCTCAGTGGGATAATCTGTTTCTCTTCTCCACTTTATAACTCCTCCTACATATGGATCTATTTTGCGCCCATCCATTTTACTCTTCGCTTAGTCTTTGCCCTTCCTACCCTCTTTGATATGGCTTCTTCACTACCTTTAGTTGTGGAGTTTGAGCTGTCAGTTTTCAGGTTGCTTTCTGGGTTATTTACACTGATGTGACTGTTTTCTAGTTGTATCCATGGAACAAGTGATTTGAGGGTCCTCTTATTAAGCCATGTTGGCTCCCCTCCTCTCTAATTTGGCATTTTAAAGGGTAATTCTGAGTACCATCAATTTTTGGCATAAGCTTACCTTTATTTTTTTTTTTAAAAAGGTGAAGCAGCAATTTATTGAATGAAATTAAAATATTTTGTCACATTTCTGTGAAATTATTTAAGAAATTCAAAGATAAGCCTACCTTTAAATATAATTATTCCCTCTCCCCATCTACCATTAAAATAGAATTCAATTGTATCTTTACCTCTTCCTTCCTGAAAAGTTTTCATTTAATTTGTTAATTTTATTTTTTTAAGATTATTTATTTATTTATTTGACAGAGAGAGAGATCACAAGTAGGGAGAGAGGCAGGCAGAGAGAGAGGAAGGGAAGCAGGACCCCTGCTGAGCAGAGAGCCCGATGTGGGACTCGATCCCAGGACCCTGAGGTCTTGTCCTGAGCCGAAGGCAGTGGCTTAACCCACTGAGCCACCCAGGTGCCCTGTTAATTTTTTATGAAACATTTATTTCCTAAATAAATTTTCTAAAGAGAAATATTTTCTAAAGAGAAATAACAGTATTCATTTATTAAAGTAATAGTAGTACTGTTTTAAGTGCTTACTAGTTTAGATGCTCATTGGGTTGACTTTTTTCTTTTTAAAGATTTTATTTATTTATTTGACAGAGAGACACCGAAAGAGGGAACACAAGCAGGGGAGTGGGAGAGGGAGAAGCAGGTTTCCTGCTGAGTAGGGAGACCCATGTAGGACTCTATCCCAGGACCTTAGGATCACAACCTGAGCCGAAGGCAGGCACTTAACAACTGAGCCACCCAGACACCCCTGGGTTGACCTCTAGCATGACTCAGGTAAATATGAATTATAATGAACAAATGAATGTTTATTAAAATAATACTCATTTTAATGAATACACATCAGTAATACACACCAAACTGCTTCCAGATGAAAGAATATGAGACATGATTGCAATACCTAGGAGATATATAAATATTATTTATAATGATGATACACAAGCAAATAAATTCTTGAAAAGAAAGCACAATTTTCTTTCTGTTGTCATTAAGGAGAAAAAGTTCAGCACAACATTTTATATTCCCTAGGATTAGCCGTATACAAACACAGCATATAAAGACTTAAAGGGAATAGGAAGAAAAAGAAAATACTTTTTGAGTTAAGGTTTGGGGATTACTTTTATTTTAATAACATTTTAGAGTTTAATTAGAAGTAAACATTATTAAATTCTATTTAGAAGACAAGTAAAAAATAAATATTTTGTCATATTAAAGAAAGGAAGATTTTAAGACTTTTAAGAATATTGAAAATAAGAGAAAACAAAATCTTGGGGTGCCTGGGTGGCTCAGTTGGTTAAGTATCCCAGAGTCCTGGGATCCAACCCCATAGCAGGCTCCCTGCTAGTGGGAGCTCCTTCCCGCTGCTTGTGCTCTCTCCCTTGTTCTCTCTCTAGCAAATAAATAAAATCTTAAAAAAAAAAAACCTTAAAAATATTCTTTAAAAAACATTTCAGAGTGCCTGGGTGGCTTGAGGTTAGGTGTCTGCCTTAGGCCAGTCATGATCCCAGAGTCCTGGGATCGAGTCCTACATGGGCTCCCTGCTCAGCAGAAAGTCTGCTTTTCCCTCTCCCTCTGCCCCTACCCCCTGCTCATGTGCTCTCTCTCTCTCAAATGAATAAATAAAATCTTTTAAAAAAACTCTTCAAACTGTTATTTTAATCAAAGAAACTGTCCATCTTCCTTAGGGGTGGGAAAGAAATAAAGGATTTAGATGAAAGCACTCTTTGATTTGTCCGAAAAGCATTTACATATGATTTTATAACCTTTTGATTTATTTAGTCCTATGTTTCTTGGCATCATTGAAACTTCCATAGCTGCTCTTCGTAAGAGGTGTGTGTCTATGTTAATAGAAGGAAGGAACATGTGTTAGAGAAGTGCCACATTGATTTTCTATTTTTTTTAAATTTTATTTATTTATTTATTTTTAGAGAGAGATTGCGCAAGTTTGGGGAGGGAAAGAGGAAGGAGAGAGAGAATCTCAAGCAGACTGAGTTCAGAACCTGACTTGGGGTCTGATCCCACAACCCTCAGATCATGATACAAGCCAAAACCAAGAGTCAGAGGCTTAAATGGTTGCATCACTTAAGTACCGCTTAATTTTCTATTTTGAATACTTTTCAAAACACTAATAATTCTTTTTTCTATATTCAACAACTTTTGAGAGAAATTTTTGCAATTTTTCATTTTTCAGAAAGTTAAAATAGTGCCCTAGAACTGGAGAAGTTGGAATTATGTAACAATGTCAGGTATTCAGAATCTTATGCAAAAACCTGCTGTTGGGACCGAGGGAAGAGCAATGTTTCATCTGTCAACATAGGATTCTGGTATTTTGGTTGGTCAAACATATATTGTTGCAATTGACTTGTCATTTACAAAAGACAACTAACTCTAAGGTGGGAACTCCCAACCACTACACCTCAGAAAGGTGAATTATGAGATATTTCCTGTATTTCTCCTGTGTGTCATTTGGGGAAGCACTACCAAAGCACAGTATGGTTGAAAAAACTGTAATTGATAGTCAAACATGGATTGGAATTCATATATTCTAAAGCCCACTATCCAAAATATGGTCCATGAGCCAGAAGTAATGGCATCACCTGGAAGTTTGTCAGAAATGCAGAATCACAGGCCCAACCCAGACCCACATTAATATTTGAGAAGCACTGTTAAAAGAAACATGTATTCAGTTAGTTAACTTTTGTCAACAACTTCATGTAAAAGGAAAGTTTTAGTTTCCCGAAAAATAATTATTTAAAGGACACCCATTACCACAAACATTGATGTTTTGTAGGCATTGTTAACTGACTATAAAATCATATGATCACTGTAGAAATTTTTAAAAACTAAGAAAGTGGGAGAATTTATTAACATGTATTCATAATTACATTCTCTTTTCTTCAATGAAATACAAAAATATACATATTTTATGAAATTGGGATTACACCATAGATACAAGATTTATATTTTACTTTTCATTAGATTTCTCATGAGTATTTTCTGCAGTACTTTTAAAAAAGAAAATTTAAGGGGTAAAGGGAAGTGGAAGGTATAGGCTTCCAGTTTGGGAATGAATAAGTCAGAGGGATGACAGTTACAGTGTAGGGAGTATAGTCAATGCTATTGTAATAGCATTGTATGGTGGCAGAAGGTAACCATGCTTGTGGAGAACATAGAATAACATACAGAGCTGTCAAATCACCATGTTGTTCACATGAAACTAATGTAACATAGTGTATCAACTATACACCAATTAAAAAAATCTTTTTGGGGCACCTGGGTGGTGTAGTTGTTGAGCTTCTGACTCTTAGTTTCAGCTGAAGTTGTGATCTCAGGGTTCTGAGATTGAGAGATTTGTGTCAGACTCTGTGCTTAGTATGACATCTGCTTGAGATTCTCTCTTCCTTTCCTGCCCCTCCCACTCATGTTTTCACTCTCTCTCTAAAATAAATAAATAAATCTTTTAAAATTAAAAAAAAAAAATAGAGAGAATTAGTATAGTTAAAATTCCCTTGGTATAGATGTGATAAAATGTTGAATGTAGGCAAAACGTTAATGAGACATCCAATTCTAAAATCCAGAGTATAAAAAAGACTTAGGTGTTATTTTGTTTAAATTTGTTAGTTATCTTGTTTCATTGATTCTTCTCCTACCCACTTAAGCCCCCATGTTGCAAGATGGGATTGGGAGGGAGACAAACCATAAGTGACTCTTAATCTCACAAAACCACCTGAGGGTTGCTGGGGGGAGGGGGATTGAGAGAAGGGGGGTGGGGTTATGGACATTGGGGAGGGTATGTGCTTTGGTGAGTGCTGTGAAGTGTGTAAACCTGGCGATTCACAGACCTGTACCCCGGGGGATAAAAATATATGTTTATAAATTTGTTAGTTATAACTGGAGAAATTTAAACCCATGAAGCAAAAATGAGTCACCAAAGAGAATTTGCCTTGGAAAACAAATTTATTGATGGAACTATTTTTAGGTATCAAGATCTTTGGGAGAGTGGCTAACTATCTGGTTTCCCTGGAACTGTGGGGTTCTAGAGACCTAGAAATTTTAGTGCTAACACTGTAACGGTCCCAGGCAAACCTGGATGACTGGTCACTTGATTGCTAGGCATTAGAGACAGAACAATTTATGGGATCTTGCCTCTGCTTTTAAGTTGGGCATATGACTACAGAACATATCACTACAGAAGAGCATCCAGACTGTGAATGAAGCAAAACTTCTGGGATCCTGAAGCCACGAGTACGATAAAGGAGTTAACCAGATGAGAGTAGTAGGATTGGGGCAGTTGGAAAGTATTCTACTCTGAAGGATCACCATAATAGAAGACACAATAGTGAAAAATAATACTAAGAATTTACTGACAATTTACTGTGCCAAATCCTGTGCTATGGATTATCTCCTTTAATACACCCACCCCCTAAGGTTGCATTTGTCATGTTAAGTAATGAAGAGGCCACAGGAGGGTTTTAAGCAGGAGAGTTCTGTAACTATGACTTTAAAAATAAAGGATCATGCTGGCTGGCAGTGTGTAAAGTGATTTAAAAACAAGTCTAGTACATGTATGCTTTTTTTTTTTTTTTTTTAGATTTTATTTATTGTTTTGACAGAGAGAATGAGGGAACACAAGCAGGGGGAGCAGAGGGAGAGGGAGAAGCAGAGGCAGAAGAAGCAGGCTCCCTACCAAGCAAGGAGCCCGATGTGGGGTTCAATCCCAGGACCCTGAGATCATGACCTAAGCTGAAGGCAGATGCTTAGACTGAGCCACCCAGGCGCCCCACATGTATGCTATTTTGAAATACCTTTAACTTGACGTCATCCCTTAAACTCAGTTTAATAAGATGGATTCTAGATTCCCAGTACAGTTTCAAATCAAATTTGTCCAGTACCTTAACTATTCTATTCTACTTCTCCTATTCCTTTCTATATCTCCTATTGACTTTCTACCAGTGTACAAAATTCAATAAGGGAATTATATAAGGTTTTGTAACATGGGCTCCCTCTGTTGACTGTGTAGCAATAAACACCAACCATTTTATTTTATTTTATTTTATTTTACACCAACCATTTTATAGCCAACTATTGCTTTGTATCTTTACAGTAATTCTTTTTTGTTTTTTGAAAAACCAGAGGTCTTTGCCCCTAAGTTATAACAATTTATAAAATACTTAAATGCATATGTGGCCCAACATTTGAGTTAAGTTTTAACCAAAGAAATATTTTTATGCTTGCAGTCACCATTTTCATTGGCATGTTCCCTTTCTTCATCAAAGAGCCATTAACATTCATTAAGCTGCATAGCTGTTTGAATTTCATAATACAATTATCCAGACTTTCATTTCCTATTATGCCCACAGTCATACATGAACTTTATTATTATCACTTATCAATAATAATCACTCATTGAGAATGTCATTTCTGTATAACTCCCAGATCACCTAAATTCATGACAGTTTGGCTCCCAACCACTCCAAATGAATGCCTGGCAGAGCCTACAGTGAGAGTTCACCATGTGGTCTTGCTTGCCCTTTTAGGACTGTAGACAGGGTCATGCTCTCATTCAGCAAATACCTAGTGGCACTTGTTCTGAACCAGGTCTGTGCTTGGGAGGCAGATTAATAACATAGACTGTGATCCCAGGAACCCTTTGGTCTAGTGAAGGAGACCCCTAAAGCAATACCTCTAACTTGAAGCAGATCATAAGTTTAATTACAATGGAACAATGTGCCATAAAGCAGAAGGATATATTAAATATGATTGAGAAAGGGATGCCTAGGTGACTCAATCGGTTAAGTGTCCTACTCTTGATTTCAGCTCAGGTCATGCTCTCAGAGTCATGAGATTCCCGCCTGCTTGGCTCCACGGTCAGTGTGGAGACTGTTTAAGATTCTCTCTCTCCCTCTCCCTCGACATTTTGGAAAGGATACTGTTTTGGCCTGAAAAGGACCTAAGCTCTGTGATGGCAAGAATTTTTCCTGGTTTGTTTACTGCTATATACTAAATTCCTACAGCTGTGACTGGCACAAATTAAATGCTTAATAAATAACTATTGAATACATCAGTAGATTTTGAAGGTCAGTAAGAATTTTATTGAAAGGAAAAGGCAGGGGGAAAATATTTCTTTTTTGAAATGACTTGTCCTCAAAACTGTGGAAGTTATTACTTTTTGTTTGTTTAACTTCCCTAACCCCTTCCCCTGGCTCTCCCTTATCTTTAAGATAAAACACTGTCCCCCATCCACTTCTGAGTTTTATCTATGTATCCCACCCCAAGCCATTAGAGTAGACAGATGTCTGGTGTGAAACCAGACATTCTGTATATCATCTAGTGTCCAAGAAATTAAAGATACAAAACATTATGTTATGTATGAATTGCTCTTGTATCAGCTAATATAAAATATAATGTAGGTTACTAATGAACATACTAATCTTCTGTATATGTGTTTCAGATTGGGACCATTCAGTTTCAAGTAACTGAAAATCTAATTCAAATGGGCTTAACTAACAAAAGGGTATATTAGCAATTGTAACTGAAAATCAAGTAATTGGACAGACTTCCCTACAGTTCATTCAGGGCTTTTCCTCAATTGCTCTCCTCAGTTGTCTCATTTCTGACCTCCTATGTGTGTAGCTTATAATCCTTGCAGGGGTCCCCCATGGACACAAATCAGCATCTAGCAGGAAGATTATATGCTTTTTTGTTTATATGCAGGAAGAGAGAGTATCATTTCTCGAAACCAGTGAGTAAAAGCCCCAAACTTGTCCACCCTACCTGTGAACTATCTTCTGTAACCAGAAGACTGCCAAATTTGATTGATTTGTACCTCATTTACTGAACAATCACCATGTCAAGGGACATAAAAAAACTCTAGTTTTTTTCTGTCAGTCAGAGGCTACCTCTAGAGCTGGGGTTGGAGTCAGTCACACAGGAGGGGAGAAGTAGCTCCCAAAGGAAAACACAGATATGGTTAGGAAGGGAAAGAAGGAAGGTGAATACTGGATAAGCAACTAATGAACTTCTGACGTATGTGACTTTTTTGATTGGCAAATGTTAGTATTTTTGTTGAGGTCATCCAGAATTCCTGCTAGCTATAAAACTACTAAGTTTTGAGTGTTTTGTTTGTTTGTTTGTTTGTTGTTTTACCATTTCCCCATCACATATCCCATTCCCTCTCCCCAGGAACCTTCTTTTGCCTTCCAAATCCTTATTGACCTTTAAGGACTACTCTCACCTGGGAAGGCTCCCCTGACTCTCAGTCTGGTTGGGCACCTATACAAGGATCTCACAGCCCCCTGGTTTTCCAGCATGTGACATATTGAGGTGTGTTCATCTGTTTCCTGGCTTTCCCACAGGCAAGGGGCTCCTCAAGGGCAGGTTATCAGATGCTTTGGCTGTGAGTATCAGAAACCTAATGCAAACTGACTTAAAAATAAGATAACTTATTATTTCTCAAAATAGGAATATTGCTTTATGAGTAGGGCCATCTCCAGGATCGATTGGTACAATGGTTCAACAGTGTCATCAATAGCCCATGCTCTGTCCATCTCTCTGACATTTTAGTGTTAAGTTTATCCTTAGGCTACTAAAAGAGTGGCTACAAAAGTTTCAGGCATCACATAATCCAGAGGAGGAAGAGGAAACAAACCATTCTTTGGAATAAGAAAACATTTTCCATAAGCTCCCTGCAGAATTTCCCTCATCTACTTGGCCATCTCTGAAATCAGTCAGTGGCAAAAGGAATAAATAATATTACCAAAAAAAGGATAATCATTCCAGCTAGGGTAGAAATTGCTAATTGTTTATATGGTTACTACAGTAAGGTTTTGTTGTCCCTCCTTGTGCCCTGGACTCTGATATTCTGTGGCTCTGGGCATCTCTTCAGCTCTGTGCATCTTTCTTTGTGACTCCTTTCCTACCCTACTCTGAAACTCATTACTCTGGTCATACCCTAGACCCTATCCTTACCCTGACCTCCTATATTTCCATCTCACTGTCTTTAGTACTTCACCTCCAACAATCCTTCAGTACCTCAGGGATTTATATTCCACTGATGATGCTATGGCCTTTTTATCATCCCTTTCCCCCTTCATACCCTTGCTTCCTTTTCTACTCAGCTTAAATGTTATGGTCGATCATTATAATCACTCCCTTGCTCATAGTCAACTCCCAGGCCACCCTTCATTTCATGATATTCCTTGGTAAGAATGCAACCCTGCCCATATCCAACTCTGAGTTTATTCTGTGTGCCAAGACCCCTGAGTATGACTGGAAAAAACACACAACAATGTTAATTAGTCTTACTCTACTCTTAATGGAAATTTACTGCTGAATAGTAAAGCTTCTCAGCAAGCACCATACATTTCACTAGTCTAGCTTGTCTTTCATTCTCCTAGATGATCTCCTGTCAGATCTCCCATCTCCTAAAACCTCCAGGACCTCCTTTTGTGTGCTTGTTTTTGGCTGATTACTCTGCTACTTATTTTACTGAGAAAACAAAGGCAACTAGAAGAGTTGAATCTAAGGACATTCCTTAGGTTGCTACAAAACACATCTAGCCACTTAGCTGCATCTGTGCCCATACTCTCTGTTTTCTCTGTTAATGTGGATTCATAGTCCATGAAACTAGCAGACCAAGCCCTCTTCTTGGACAGTAGATTGCATCCCTTATCACTAACTCAAAGATACCACCTTAGAAATTCTCCCATTCTCCGTCCAACGTCATGAATATTTTTCTTTTCTACTAAATCAGTGGTTCTCAGTCATAGGTGATTTTGCCTGCTGCCCTCCCTCTCTACCTTACAGGGAACATTTAGTAATACCCAGAAACCCTAATGGTTGCGACAACTGAAGAGGTGGTGGGGAGGACACTGTCATCTAGTGGGTAAAATGTGCGGGATGTTTCTAAACATCTTACAATGTGAAGGACGGCCCTCCACTACAATACATTATCCTGCCCAAAATATCAACAGTGCCAATGTTGACCAACCCTGAACTAGATCATTCCTAGCAAATGTTTCCAGAAAAACTTCTTTCTTTTGATTCCTAGAAACTACATTCTTCTGGCTTTCTTTCTATTTTTAATAATCCTTCTAGTCTCTTTTTCTAGTTTCTCATGTCCTGACCTCTAAATGTTGGAGTGCCCAGATCTCAGTCCTTCAACTTTTTTCTTCTGTATACTCCCTTCCTTAGTTAGTTTATTAACATATAATGTATTATATTTGCCCCAGGGGTACAGGTCTGTGAATTATCAGGCTTCCATATTTCACAGCACTCACCATAGCACATACCCTCCCCAATGTCCATAACCCAGCTACCCTATCCCTACCCCGCAACCCCCAATAACCCTCAGTTTGTTTCATGAGATTAAGAGTCTCTTATGGTTTGTCTCCCTCCCAATCCCATCTTGTTTCATTTTTCCCCCTCTACACCTGACAACCCTCCTCCCTGCCTCTCAAATTCCTCATATCAGAGAGATCATACAATAATTGTCTTTCTCTGATTGACTTATTTGCTCAGCATAATACCCTCTAGTTCCATCCAAGTTATTGCAAATGGCAAGATTTCATTTCTTTTGATGGCTGCATAATATTACATTGTAAATATATATACCACATCTTCTTTATCCATGCATCTGTTGATGGATATCTAGGTTCTTTCCATAGTTTGGCTATTGTGGACATTGTTGCCATAAACATTCAGGTGTAAGTGCCCCTTCAGATCACTACATTTGGGGTAAATACGGTAGTGCGATTGCTGGGTTGTAAGGTAACTCTATTTTCAACTTTTTGAGGAACTGCCATACTGTTTTCCAGAGTGGCAGCACCAGCTTGCATTCCCACCAGAAGTATAGGAGAGTTCACCTTTCTCTGCATCCTCACCAATATCTGTTGTTTCCTGACTTGTTAATTTTAGCCATTCTGAATGGTGTGAGGTGGTATCTCACTAAGGTTTTGATTTTTATTTCCCTGATTCCTAGTGATGTTGAACACTTTTGCATGTGTATGTTGGCCATCTGGATGTCTGCTTTGCAGAAATGTCTGTTCATGTCTTCTGCCCATTTCTTGATTGGATTATTTGTTCTTTGGGTGTTGAGTTTAATAAGTTCTTTATAGATTTTGGATACTAGCCCTTTATCTGACATGTCATGTGCAAATATCTTCTCCCATTCTGTCAGTTGTCTTTTGGTTTTGTTGACTATTTCAATTGTTGTACAAAAGTTTTTTATCTTGATGAAGTCCTAATAGTTTATTTTTGCCCTGGCTTCCCTCGCCTTTGGTGATGTTCCTAGGAAGAAGTTGCTCCGGCTGAGGTGGAAGAGGTTGTTGCCTTGGTTCTACTCAAGGATTTTGATGGATTCCTGTCTCACATTGAGGTCTTTCATCCATTTTGAGTCTATTTTTGTGTGTGGTATAAGGAAATGGTCCAGTTTCATTCTTCTGCATATGGCTGTTCAATTTTCCCAAAACCATTTGTTGAAGAGACTGTCCTTTTTCCATTGGACATTCTTTCCTGCTTTGTCGAAGATTAATTAACAATAAAGTTGAAGGCCCGTTTCTGGGCTCTCTACTCTGTTCATTGATCTATGTGTCTGTTTTTGTGCCAGTACCATGCTGTCTTGATGATTATAACTTTGTAATAGAGCTTGAAGTCTGGAATTGTGATGCCACCAACTTTGGTTTTCTTTTTCAACATTCCTCTGTTTATTTGGGGTCCTTTCTGATTGCATATAAATTTGAGGATTATTTGTTCCAATTCTTTGAAAAAATTGATGGTATTTTGATAGGGATTGCTTTAAATGTGTAGATTGCTTTAGGTAGCATAGACATTTTCACAATATTTGTTCTTCCAATCCATGAGCATGGAATGTTTTTCCATTTCTTTGTGTCTTCTTCAATTTCTTTCATGAGTACTTTATAGTTTTCTGAGTACAGATTCTATGCCCCTTTGGTTAGGTTTTTTCCTAGGTATCTTATGGTTTGGGGTGCACTTGTAAATGGGATTGACTCTTTAATTTCTCTTTCTTCTGTCTTGCTGTTGGTGTATAGAAATGCAATTGATTTCTGTGCATTGACTTTATATCCTGACACTTTATTGAATTCCTGGATAAGTTCTAGAGTTTTGGGGTGGAGTATTTTGGGCTTTCCACAGAAAGTATCATATCATCTGCAAAGAGTGAGAGTTTGACTTCTTTGCTGATTCAGATGCCTTTTATTTCTTTTTGTTGTCTGATTGCTGAGGCTAGGACTTTTAGTACTGTGTTGCATAGCAGTGGTGATAGTGGACATCCCTGCTGTGTTCCTGACCTTAGGGGAAAAGCTCTCAATTTTTCCCCATTGAGAATGATATTTGCTGTGGGTTTTTCATAGATGGCTTTGATTATATTGAGGTATATATCCTCTCTGCCTACACTGTGAATAGTTTTGATCAAGAAAGGATGCTGAAAACAAACAAAAAAAAAAAAAGAAGAAGAAGAAGAAAAGAAAGAAAGAAAGAATGCTGTACTTTGTCAAATGCTTTTTCAACATCTATTGAGAGGATCATATGGTTCCTGTTCTTTCTTTTATTAATATCTTATATCACATTGATTGATTTGCGAATGTTGAACCAACCTTGGAGCCCAGGAATAAATCCCACTTGGTCGTGGTGAATAATCCTTTTAATGTACTGTTGGACCCCATTGGCTACTATTTTGGTGAGAATTTTCGCATTGGTGTTCATCAAGGATATTGGTCTGTTATTCTCCTTGATTGGGTCTTTGTCTGGTTTTGAGATCAAGGAAATGCTGGCCTCATAGAATGACTGGAAGTTTTCATTCCATTTCTATTTTTTGGAACAGTTTCAGGAGAAGAGGTATTAATTCTTCTTTAAATGTTTGGTAGAATTCCCTGGGAAGCCGCTTGGCCCTGGATTCTTGTTTGTTGGGAGATTTTTGATGACTGTTTCAGTCTCCTTACTGGTTATGGGTCTGTTCAGGTTTTCTATTTCTTCCTGGTTCAGTCTTGGTAGTCTATATGTCTCTAGGAATGCATCCATTTCTTCCAGATTGTCAAATTTGCTGGCATATAGTTGCTCATAATATGTTCTTATAATTGTATTTCTTCCATGTTGGTTGTGATCTCTCCTCTTTCATTCATGGCTTTATTTATTTGGGTCCTTTCTCTTTTCTTTTTGATAAGTCTGGCCAGGGGTTTATCAATCTTATTAATTCTTTCAAAGAACGAGCTCCTAGTTTCATCAATGTGTTCTTCTGTTCTTTTGGTTTCTATTTCATTGATTTCTGCTCTGATCTTTATTATTTCTCTTCTCCTGCTGGGTTTAGGCTTTCTCTGCTTTTCTTTCTCCAGCTTCTTTAGGTGTAGGGTTAGGTCATGTGCTTGAGACCTCTCTTGTTTCCTGAGAAAGACTTGTATTGCTGTATACTTTCTTCTCAAGACCACATTTGCTGTGTCCCAGAGATTTTGAACAGTTGCGTTTTCATTATCATTTGTCTCCATTAGTTTTTTCAATTCTTCTTTAACTTCTGGTTGACCCATTCATTCTTTATTAGGATGCTCTTTAGCCTCCAGGTTTTTGAGTTCTTTCCAACTTTCCTCTTGTGATTGAGTTCTAGTTTTAAAGCATTGTTGTCTGAAAATATGCAGGGAATGACACCAATCTTTTGGTACTGGTTGAGACCTGATCTGTGACACAGAATGTGATCTATTCTGGAGAATGTTCCATGTGCACTGGAGAGGAATGTGTATTCTGTTGTTTTGGGATGGAATGTTCTAAATATATCTGTGATGTCCATCTGGTCCAGTGTGTCATTTAGAGTGTTTAGTTCCTTGTTGATCTTCTGCTTGGGTAATCTGTCCATTTCAGTGAGGAGGGTATTAAAGTCCCCTACCATTATTGTATTATTGTTGATGTGTTTCTTTGATTTTGTTATTATTTGGTTTATATAATTGGCTGCTGCCATGTTAGGGGCATAGATATTTAAAATTATTAGATCTTCTTGTTGGACAGACCCTTTAAGTATGATACAGTGTCCTTTCCCATCTCTTATTATTATCTTTGACTTAAAATTTAATTTATCTGATATAAGGATTGCCACCCCAGCTTTCTTTTGATATCCATTAGCATGGTAAATGGTTTTCCACCTCCTCACTTTAAATCTGGAGGTGTCCTTGGGTCTAAAATGAGTTTCTTGTAGACAGCATATTGATGGTCTTGTTTGTTTGTTTGTTTTTAATCCATTCTGATACCCTGTGTCTTTCGACTGGGGCATTTAGCCCATTTACATTCAGGGTAACTATTGAAAGACATGAATTTAGTGCCATTGTATTGCCTATAAGGTGACTGCGACTGTATATTATCTCTGTTCCTTTCTCATCTATGTTACTTTTAGGCTCTCTTTCTTTGCTTAGAGGACCCCTTTCAATATTTCCTGTAGGCCTGGTTTGGTGTTTGCGAATTCTTTTTAGTTTTTGTTTGTCTGGAAGCTTTTTATCTCTCCTATTTTCAGTGACAGCCTAGCTGGATATAGTATTCTTGGCTGCATAGCTTTCTTGTTTAGTGCTCTTAATATATCATGCCAGTCCTTTCTGGCCTGCCAGGTCTCTGTGGATAGGTATGCTGCCAGTCTAATATTTCTACAGTTGTGTGTTACAGACCTCTTGTCCTGAGCTGCTTTCAGGATTTTCTCTTTGCCACTGAGACTTGTAAGTTTTATTGTTAGATGATGGGATGTTGACCTGTTTTTATTGATTTTGAGGGGGGTTCTCTGTGCCTCCTGGCACAGATGCTTGTTCTCTTCCCCAAATTAGGGAAGTTCTCTACTATAATTTGCTCCAATATACCTTCTGCCCCTCTCTCTCTTTCTTTTTCTTGGGTATCCCAATTATTCTAATATTGTTTTGTCTTATGGTATCACTTATCTCTCAAATTCTCCCCTCATGGTCCCTCTATCTTGCTCAGCTTCTTTATTCTGCTTCATTTGGTCTTCTATATCACTAATTCTCTATTCTGCCTCATTTATCCTGGCAGCAAGAGCCTCCATTTTTTTATTGCACCTCATTAATAGCTTTTCTTTATTTCAACTTTGTTAGATTTTTGTTCTTTTATTTCTCCAGAAATGGATTTTATTTCTCCAGAAAGGGATTCTCTAATATCTTCCATGCTTTTTTTGAGCCCACCTAGCACCTTGATATTGTCCTTCTGAATTCTAGTACTGACATATTACTAACATCTGTACTGATTAGCCCTAGCCATCAGTACTGCCTCTTGTACTTTTTTGTGTGTGTGGTGAGTTTTTCTGTCTTGTCATTTTATCCAGATAAGAATAGATGAATGAGATGGGCGCCTGGGTGGCTCAGTGGGTTAAGCCGCTGCCTTCGGCTCAGGTCATGATCTCAGGGTCCTGGGATCGAGGCCCGCATCAGGCTCTCTGCTCAGCAGGGAGCCTGCTTCCCTCTCTCTCTCTCTGCCTGCCTCTCCATCTACTTGTGATTTCTCTCTGTCAAATAAATAAATAAAATCTTTAAAAAAAAAAAAAAAAAAAGAATAGATGAATGAGAGAACAAAAGACTAAAAGGGTAGCAATGGCTCCAGAGAAATAGACACTAACCAAATCAGAAGAGACCCAAAATGCGGGGGAGAAAGAGGGGAAAAAAGAGAAAAAGAAAAAATATATATAATTGGAAGAGACCCAAAACCAAAAGAGGAAAGGGGGGGGAAATATATATATATATATATGTTAGACTAGTAAATAGAACAGAGCCACACACTTGATTTTGGGTGTGTTTTGGTCTGTTAGAAGACACTGCTTCCCAAAATTTTAAAGAAAGAAAAACTTACATATATACAAAAATAAGGGTAAACATGATGAAGCATTGGAATATGACTGTAAAGATGAAAATTTTAAAAGATTCTAAAAAAAGAATTGATAAGATAAAAAGTTGGTTGAAAAAAGAAAAAAAGAAGAAGAAGAAAGAATGTGATCAGTCTGGAGACTAGAACAGAGCCATGCCCTAGATTCAGGGTATATTTTGATCTATTAGAAGAAATTGTATACCAAAATTTTAAAGAATAAAAAAAACCTCTATGTATACAAAAAAGTAAGGTTAAATACAATGAAAGGGTAAAATATAACAATGCAAATTAGAAAAATATTTTTTAAAGGCACTGATGAGATAAAACAGTTAAAAAACATTAAAATAGGAGAGAGGAAAAATTTTAAAAATAGAATAAGAAAAAAATAAAGTTAACAAATTTAACTTTGAAAGACTAAAGGATCATGGGAAAAAAGCCATGAATCCTATGTATTGCTTTCCCCTAGCTCTGGAGTTCTGCAGTTCTCATTGATTGGCAAAGTTGGTCTTGGCTGGATGTTCTTGCTGATCTTCTAGGAGAGGGGCCTGTTGCAACAATTCTCAAATGTCTTTGCCTGAGGTGGAATTGCACCACTCTTGCCAGGAGCCAGGCTAAGCAATCTGCTCAGGTTTGCTCTCAGTAGCTTTTGTTCTTTTTGAACACTTTCCATACAGCTTTGGGGCCAGGAATGAAAATGGAAGCCTCCCAACCTCCAGTCCCATAGAAACTGAGAGCTCAGTTCCCCACTCCTCAATGTACCCTCAGAGAAAAGCAGTCAATTCCTCCTGTCTCCCTGGTCTCCAGCCATACTCTGAGCTCATCCAGCCTGTGACTGAGCATTTCTATCTCTGGTGCACAACCCTGTTTGGAGTCTCCAAACCCAGCAGATTCCTGCAGTGGGCCCCCATGCCAGTCTTCCCAGAGGAGGGAGGAGGGTATCTCTCCAGATCTGCCACTTGTGGTGTCCCTGTTCGAAGAGCAGTGGCCCGACTGTGCCTTCGATCATAGTTTAAGGTAATCCTGAGCTGAGAGCTCAGTTCTTGGCTCCATCTCTGCAGCCAGCTTCCCTGATCCAATACCTGAGAGTTCTGCCACCCTTAGACACCCCTAGTCTTTTTGTGTCCCCAAAGGTCCTGAGACCACACTGTCCCCACAAATGTTCCACCTACTGCTTAGCCTCTGGAGTTATGTCCCTCAAAGGAGCAGACTTCTAAAAGATCCAGTTTTGTGTGCCACTGCTCTCTCACTTGCCAGCCCTCCCCATGAAGTCTATATTCCCATCACTTTGGATTCACTTCTCTGTAGGTCCTACCTTCTGGAACGTGGTTGATTTTCTGTTCCTAGAATTGCTGCTCTTCTCTTCTATGTCCTGTTGAGTTTGTAGGTGTTCAGAATGGTTTGATAACTATATAGCTGAACTCCTGGGACCTGATAATATTTTGGTCTCTTACTCCTCCACCATCTTGCTCCTCCCTCAAATCCCAAAATTTTTATTTCCAGCTTGAATACATGGAACTCTAGATTCATATATCCAATTATCTGTTCATCACCACCTCCTGAATATCAATATGTATATAAACCTTGGCATGTCTGAACTGAGTTCCAAATCTTTCCCCTAAAACCTGCTTCTTATTCAATCTTATTCATCAAAGAAAACTAAAATTCTATTCTTCCATTTCCTTAGGGTAAAACCTTGGTGTCCTCTTTGACTCCACTCTTTCACATTCCAATTTGGTCCATCATCAAACTTACCAAGTTTCTGAGTATACCATAGTATAGCCAGAATCAGACCACTTACTACCTCTACTGCTATGTTTCTGATCCTAGCCACCATCATCTCTCCTCTGGATTATTGCAACAACCTCCTAGTTGGTATCCCTACTCCCACCCTTATCCTCTTTTAGTTTATTATCTACACTGCAACCAGAATGAAAATTCAAAATCATAAAGTAGATCATTATCACTCCTCTGTTCTAAAACCCTCTGATGGCTAACCATCTTTCTTAGAATAAAAATCAAAATTCTTATAATCCTTACTCTTTGCCAGTTGCACTGACTTCTTTGCTGTTCCTGGTCACATCAAGCAACGTTCTAGCCTAACAGCCTTTGCACTTGCTCTACTCTCTACATGGAATTCTCTTCTTTTTGTGAAAATTCAAGGTCTCTATTCCAAATCATCTTCCTAGAGGGGCCTTTCCTGACTTCTCCATCTCCCTGATACTTTCTGCCCCCTTTCCTTGCTTTATTTTTCCTCTTGGCTCTTATCACCATCTAAAATATTATGTATTTTACGAGGCACCTGGGTGGCTCAGTGGGTTAAAGCCTCTGCCTTTGGCTCAGGTCATGGTCTCAGGGTCCTGGGATCGAGCCCCACATCAGATTCTCTGCTCAGTGGGAGCCTGCTTCCTCTTCTCTCTCTCTCTCTCTCTCTGCCTGCCTCTCTGCTTACTTGTGATCTCTCTCTGTCAAATAAATAAATAAAATCTTTCAAAAAATATTATGTATTTTACATATTTATTTGCCTGTCTCCCCCTAGTAGAATGTAAGTTCCAAAACAGAAGACATGTCTATTTTGTTTACTGTTGTATCCCCAATGCCTAGAGAAATGCACATAGTAGGTTCTCCATACTTAATTGTAGAAAGAATGAGCCAACCGCAATGACCAGGGATAAGTTAGGTTTGACTCTTATCTGAATCCTTGGTGTCCAACAGAGGCACAGAATATGAACTAGGAAAACAAATAGATTTTGATTGTTGTCTTGAATAGTTATGACTGTCATGAGTCTCAGTGTTTTCTTGACTCAGATGGGTAACAGTGTGTCCTCTTTCTTCAACTTTCAGATTTTCCTGTGAGGAGACAATGATCTCCCTGGGCACTCTTTCTAAGTTACTTAGTGCTTAGGGTCTCTTTTCCCCTTGATCCTTCTCCTGGAACTTTTACCCTGAGATCTTATACCCCAGCCAAGGTCTAGGGAAATATGACACCATCACTCCTCTGGGCTCCATTTCTGGAATTCTGGCATTTTCCACCTAATTTTAGGTGCCTGACACCCTTATCAGACTGATTTCCCCTTCAGGCCAAAGATGATATTTGATTTCCCTGTGTGCCTAGCACTTGGGATGAGACCCAGAACATCGTAGGTGATTTTTTTTACAAATTGTAATTGGACTAGACTTCTGCCTATCTATTTGCTGTCATTTTATAGTCCTTATTTTCTCCATACTTCTACATAGCCACCATAATACCTTAGTAAACTTATTAGTAGACATGTCTCTATGATGTTGTGATTAAGAGCATAGGCTTTGGAATTTAATAGACTGAGTCCTGACTCTGTATCTTACAGGTTATATAACCTTGGGCAAGAGACTTAATCTCTCTAGTTTCTCTTTCACTATTGGTAAAATGAAAATAATAATGCTACAAAAGTTATGGTGAAGATTAAATTCAATTGTTTACACTAAGCCCTATCACTATGGCTCATAATAGCTCAATGAATGATAACACTAATATTCTCTAGTCAACAACAACAATAATAATAATACCACTATGAATATCTTGAGAATCAGGGACTGTATTTCCAACACCTAGAAAATATGGACCTTGTGAGGGAGGGAAATGGTGAGAGATGGGGCTGATGATGCAGTTGGAGCCACATTAGGAAGGTTTAAGGAGGTTAGACATTATTCTTTAGAAAATGAAGAATAATCAAAGAGTCATATAACACCTAAAAGAAAGAGCAAGCTAATGATGATGATGTTTATGAGTACCAAATGAGGAAGGCCAAGAGAGCTGCATGGGACTGTGTTAACAACTCATTGAACTTTATGGTGACTGACATTAGTAATACACTTAGGCTATAGTTACATGATGTCAGATTTTCAGATGAAAACAGAAAACTTCAGTCAAACATCTGGTTGTTTAGTCTATCCAACATCAAAGACCTGGCTCTTCTGAAACTTTCAGATGTTTGGCTGAACCGTTTAGTTTTCGTCTTCATCTCAGGGGTCTGGTAGGCACAATCACCATGATTTTTGTCAGCTTTAGGCTTGAGGGTTTTTTTTTTTTAATTATAAAAACATTTTTATAACAACATAAAAGGGATTTTTTTAAAAAGAAAAACAAAACCTCCCTAATTCTACCTCTCTAAAAACAACTGGTTTTATTTTGTATATTCTCTTTATAACATATAAAGTTTACATTGCTTACCCACAATGGACATATGTTTGTGTCCTTTTCTTTGCACTTAGTGTTATATTACAATATTTAAACTTTAACATAAGTCATATTTGAAAATAATTACTATATATTATCAACCATGTGTTAGATGTGTAAGACATGTACTAAATTTTAACATCCTAAGATTGTTAGAAATTATTGTTGCTTCTAATTTTTCATTAAAATGAATAACATTTTGTTTATTGATTTTCCCCCTCTAAATAATTTCATTGGATAGCCAGTTACAGGTTAAAGCATTTTTTTGTTTCAGTATACATTTCTGTATTCTAAAGGAATTATATGAATTCATATTGATAACAATGAGTTCCCTATTTCAGCACAATCTTATCAACATTGATGATATGATCTCAGTGTTTTTATTTTGGTGAATTGAACCAGTTTTAGTATAGTAACATATAATAATACATAATATGTTACATGTATTATATGTAATATATATGTTCTATACATAATATGTATACATTATAATCTGTATGTGTGTTTTCTTCCCTTTTCTCCAAAACCATCAATAAAATGGGAACAAATGTTTATTTCAATAATATCAACTCATAAGAAAAGAATGCAGGAGAAGTTGTCAATAGGCAAATTTTTAGAAGATGGAAAAGTCAGTAAAGTTGAGAAAGTTGAAGTATATGCTGAGGGGATAGTTGGAAGTTGTAGAAACAAATAAGGATAAGAATAATATTATATTATTATATATCTTAGTACATATTAGACATTATTCTAAGCATTTTGCATACATAAACTCATTTAATCTTCGCAACATCCTTCAAAGTAGGTACTATTAATTTCACCATTTTACAACTGAGGAAACCGAAGCATGAGATCAAATCATTTGTCCAAGGGCACCTAGACAAATTTCAAGCCCAGGCTGTCTGGGTTCAAAGTCCAGTTCCTTAATGACTAAATTGTACTGCCATTTGAGAAAACCTCAGTAATTTGAGGCACAGGGCATTGCAGAAGGCAGGGATGAGGTGTGGATATTGGTTAAATGTCTGTGTAGAGAAAACTTAGACTTGCAGTTCCCTTCCCCCAGTTCATTCAACCAGGCTAGTGTATCTCCCTATCCTGGTAGGAGACCAGAAATTTCTTCTATGGAAAAATTGCACCCATGAAGTCAGAGCCCAGAGAAATTAGGCACTTAGCAGAAGGAGAGTAGTGCCAGCAGAAAACAGGGGAATTGGGACAGCTGGGTGGCTCAGTCGGTTAGGCCGCTGCCTTCAGTTCAGGCCATGATCCTGGGATCAAGTCCTGCACTGGGCTCCCTGCTCCATGAGGAGCTTGCTTCTCTCTCTGCCTCTGCCTGCCTCTCTGCCTGCTTGTGCTCTGTCTCTTTCTTTCTCTCTCTCTCTCTGTGACAAATAAAGAAATAAATAAAATCTATAAATCTATATCTATCTATCTATATCTATATATTTTTTTTAAAGAAAGAAAGAAAAGAAAACAGGAAAATTAAGTGAATGTGCACTCACTGAATGGTGAGACCTCTGGCCCCTAGTCCTAATCAGCTTAGAGTACGTGGATAGCCAAGCAGCCATACCTGCCTCTACTACTCAAGGGGACAATCTGGAGAAACTGACCAGCTTCAGAAAAAAAAGCTATAGATACTGATATTTTGAGGTACCCAGCAAAATGATCACATAACCTCCCTATTACCCTATAGTGAAGCCACGAGATGACAATAGCTTTCAATTGATGTTTTAGTACCTCACTACTAAATATAAAGGACAGCAAAGTTTCACCAAATAGTTGAAGAAAGCCTCCAAAATGGCAGAAACCAAAAGAAATCAAGAAATGGAACTCAAAACAAAGCAAAAAACAAACTAGAGACCAGAAGAAAATTTTTAGATGATCATCAATGTACTTAGAGAGTAAGAATAGATATTGCATTCATGAAACAAGAATAGGATGCTTTCTTTTTTTCTTTTCTTAAGATTTTATTTATTTATTTGACACAGAGAGAGAGATCACAAGTAGGCAGAGAAGTAAGCAGAGAGAGAGTGGGAAGCAGTCTTCCCGCTGAGCAGAGAGCCCGATGTGGGGCTCGATCCCAGGATCCTGAGATCATGACCTGAGCCAAAGGCAGAGGCTTTTCCCACTGAGCCACCCAGGTGCCCCAAGAATAGGATGCTTTCTTAAGAAAAAAAGGAATAAAAAGAGAATAAGAACCATGAAGTTTAAAAACATGAAAGGAGAAAACTTTAAAAAATCGATAGAAGAGTTGGAAATTAAAATGGAAGAAATCTCTCCCCAAAAACAAAACAGGAAGACAAACAGCACGACGACAGAAGAGGGAAGAAACCTAGAAGATCAGTTCAGGAGATCCACAATCCAAACAATGTAAGTTTTGAAAAGAGAAAGTAAAGAGATAAAGAAAAAGAAATTATTAAAGAAAGAACACAGAAAAAATTTCCAGAATTTGAAGAACACATGTTTTCCATTTGAAAGATGTACTAAAGCCTGAGCACAATATCTTTTTTTAAGAAAGTGTCCGGGTGGGGCACCTGCATGGCTTAGTGGATTAAGCCTCTGCCTTCAACTCAGGTCATGATCTCAGGGTCCTGGGGTCAAGCCCCATATCAGGCTCTCTGTTCAGCAAGGGGCCTGATCCACCTTCCCCCTCTGCCCGCCTCTCTGCCTACTTGTGATCTCTGTCTGTCAAATAAATAAATACAATCTTTAAAAAAAGAAGTGTCAGGGTACATCCTTAAGAAATTTTAGGGTAGGGGCACTTGGGTGGCTCAGTGGATTAAGCTGCTGCCTTTGGCTCAGGCCATGATCTCAGAGATAGAGCCCCGCATTGCAGCCGGCTTTCTGCTCAGCAGGGAGCCTACTTCCCCCTCTTTCTCTGCCTGCCTCTCTGCCTACTTGTGATCCCTCTCTGCCTACTTGTGATCCCTCTCTCTGTCAAATAAATAAATAAAATCTTAAAAAGAAAGAAAGAAATTTTAGGGTACCAGGAGATAAAGTGTGCTTAAACTACCAAGGGAAAATAATGGTATCCTACAAGGTATAGACAGAGAACCCAAAGTACATGAAATGTCTCAGCAATATAAACTAGAAAAGAAAGTAGTAATGCCTTTAAAGTTCTGTCAAAACTATTTCCAAGCTAGAATTCCATACACAGAGAACTGCCAGTCAAGCCAGAAGGTAAAATTAAGGCATATTGACACTTCCAAAGTCTCCAAAAAAAATTATTTCCCGTACCTCTTTTTCAGTAAGCTATTGACGGGATATGTGCCACCAAAATAAAGGCGAAAAAGAGAAAGAAACATGGGATTGGTAAAAAAGACATTTACCACAGGAGAGTGGCAAGGAAAATTCTCTGTTATGACAGTAAAGGAGAATGCTGGGGTAGCAACTGTTAAGCATGTTTGAAGATTGGAATAGGAGAATGCAGGGCTCCAGGATGTTTATCCTCAGGAAAATAAATGGAACAGATGAATTTATCTGATATATGTGATAATGTAGAAAATAGTGACATAGAGAATAAAGCACAGGAAAAGATAAAATGATTAATATCTTCAGTAAGAAAAGTATACAAGAAAGGAAAATATAATTATAGTACAGTGCTTAGCTTGGCAGTAAATAATACTTTAAATAATTCCAAGGGTGAATTGTGGTTTAGTCAAAAATTATGTTTTATATACATTAGAGAGAGGAAGTTGGGACCTAGAGTGATGGGAAAGAGCTGACACCTCACTTTTCACCATAAGAATTCAAAAGATAATGTCTAAAGTTTAGAAATCAAAAAGAATCAGTATAAGCATATTATCCTTTAATGGAAGTAAATACCAAAAGAAATAGCCAAAAAAGTTTGGGGAGGAGGCTTTTTCACCATAAGTCTGATAGTATTTTTTGACTTTATAAACAATGTGAATGCATTATTTTGATTACTTTTTAAGTTTTAAGATAATTTTGACAGTATTTCATTGCATTTGAATTTCTTTAACTGAAGATTTTTATCGTGTGTTTATATGCTGACTGACAGAGGGGGAAAGAAAAAGTTCTTTATTAATTGTATAGACTGTTTATCTCTTTGAAACAAGTCCCACAATTGTATCTCAGCAGGAAAAAAAAAAAAAAGAAGAAAAAGGTTATTTATATGCTGCCAGTCACTTAAAAAGCATTCATGTGTTAGGGGTCTTGCCTGACACTGGAGATAAAATAAATGAGTAAAATTAAATCTGTACCCTTAAACAGTTCACAGTACAGGTGAGAGAAAAAGATAAGAAAGCACATAGCTATTAAAGAGATGACATGGAGGGTACTAGAGGAGCAGAGAGAAGTGCATATCTGGCTTTGCCTTGAGAGAGGTGGGTCTGAGCTCATCCTAGAGGAGGTCAGTGCAAGGGAGGGCTTTCCAGGCTAATGGAATTGATGTGAAAAGGTTTGGAGGTGTCAGCAGGTTTCCTTTGTCATGTTCGTTAAGGCAGGATGTGCAGAATGCAGGATTTGTCTCAGCCTTTGTTCAGTTTTATTTGGGTGAGGTCAAGTTTTGTGGCCTTCTGTGGACATTTTAAAATCCAGGAATATGCCTGTTTAAATGCAGCTGGGGTCCTGTCTTTGAGGTAGAAATAATGCAAATAGCTGTAGATGGGAAGGCCAGGAAAACACCAAAGTATTCAAACTCTTTTTACATGTGTGTCTTTTAATGGCCTTAGTGTGTTTGATTTGCCTGCCCTGTGTGGACCACTGAATTATAAACAGAGTTCCTGACTTTTCAAATTAGGAAAATAAGCTTTTTATCCAAGCCTCTCCAAGCAAAACACAGGCCGCATTTAATCAACTTTCAAAATTATGCCCAGTAGGAACTAGCTATTAGCTATGAAAACAAGCACTAACCTACATATTGCTCATTTCCCTGTCCCCTATCTCCCTACCACCATCCTACCTCAGGATGAGGTAGGATGTAACTACTTTCCTGACTCCTTTCTCTATGCCTCCCGTCTCTTCTATTCAATCCATTTCCCCCTTGTAACCAGATTGTTCTTTCTAAAATATAGACCTAATTGTAGTAAGTACTCCTTTGATTAAAAAATAAAAAATAAAAAAAAGAAAGAAAAACTTAAATGTCTCCCCATACCCTGGAGTATTAAGTCCTTTGTCTAGCATCCCAGGCTTTCCATTACGTGGCCCCAGACTACATTTCTAGCACCCTCACCTACCATACTTCTCTCATTCTCCCTCCACTGCCTACTACACACACACACTGTTCTTTCTCTAAATTTCAGCTTCCCTGAAATGGTATTCTTAGAACATAGGGAACTTTCATGCCAACAAACATTTGCATCAAGTATTTGCATTTGCTTCTTTCTCTTAAATGCTCTTTGGCCCAAAAATCTCCTTATCTTAAAATCCAGTTTAAATGTTCCTGCTGATAATTAAAAGCATGATTCTGGCCCACCAGGATCCAATCCAGGTTTACTGAATGTGAGATTTGAGAAAGTTACCTAAACTCTCTTTGCTTTAAAGTAATAGTAGAAAGTAATAGTACATACTTCACAGGGTTGTTGTGAGACATAAATAATACATGGAAAACACTTAGAACAATGCCAGACATGTAGTTAGAGCTCAGTGAATGCTAGCTCTGCCTTAAAATAAAAATAAGTTAAAAATAAATAAATAAATAAATGGGGGTGCCTCATGACTCAGTCCTATAAGCAACTGACCCTTGATTTCGGCTCAGGCCAAGATCCCACCAGCACGAGATGGAGCCCTGAGTTTGGCTCCTTGCTCAGCATGGGGTCTGCTTGAGATTCTCTCTCTCTAACCCCCCACCTCTCTCTCAAAATAAATAAATAAAATCTATTAAAAAAAGAAAAAGAAAAACATACATAAATACATAAATAAGATGTCATCTTTTCTGAAAGGCTTTACTCATTTCTCCAAGAATAATTAATCATTTCTTCTATTTCACCCAAGGAAAATTAATCATATGCAATTCATACTGCTTATGACATTCACTTTCACATCTCTCTGACTTTATATAATTTCGAAGAATATGTTCAAAGTGATTTCTTAAAAATTAAAGTTATATTCCTTTCTGAAGTCTTTGAAAATGTAGTTTCAGAGTTATTAGACATGGATTCCAATCCTGGATCAGCCACCTACTAATTATGTAGTCTTAGACAGGTAACAAGACTTTAGTTTCTATGTCCATGAAAAAAGGGATAATGCATTTATCTTACTGAGGATTCAGTGATAATTTTCCTTTCAAGGTCTCCTAGGGTCTGCAGATAAAGCCTAAAACACATGGCCAGGCATGAAAGTCTCTTTACCATCTGGCCCTATCTTTCCAGCTTCCTCTCCCCCATTCTCCCTTGTACTTGCTACTTCAACGATTCTGAAATGCTTGCAATTTCCTAAGCTGTCCAGGTTTTTGAGTTTTTGCACATGCTGTTCATCTGTCTGTTTCCTTCCTTCACTTCTACTTACTCCATTCTTTTCCATCCTTCAAAACTCATTAAAATACTTACTGAGTACCTAAATATATGTAGTCTATATTCCTCTGGTCATTTAACAAATGTCTAAACACCATCTGGAATAGTCCAACCACCTTTAGCTGCATCGAACTGAAAATCAGAACCTTTAAGGCCTTTTGAGTTCACCAACTGAGTGCAACACTGTCCAAGCTGAAGAAATAGTTCTAGAGAGAAAAGATTGACCTAAAGTCATGAAGATCTCGGTTACCTATTGTTGTGTAACAAGCTATCCCAAAGTTTGTTGGCTTAGATCAACAAACATTTCATTATTTCCTACAATTGTGAATCAAGAATCTAGTCAGCACTAGGTTGGTTGTTTCTTTGCTCCACAAGGAGTCAACTGGGGTCACTCAAAGGTATTCATTTGGCTTCACTTACATGCCTCAAGTCTTGGCAGGAATGGCTAGAAAGCTGGCTTCATTTGGGCCCCTCTTACCCTGCAGACAATCTCAGTGTGATCTCTCCAGCAGGGTACATGGTGGCTCAGGGCTCAAAGAGACAATGTTCCCTAGATACAGGAAGTGGAAGTTAACAATCTCTTAAGACCTGGACTTGGAAACCAGCACAGTGTCATTTCTACAGTATTCTATTGCTCAAAACAATCTAAAGCCCACCCAGATTTTGGAGGAGAAGCCGTAAGGACAACAGTAAGAGGATCAAAGAATTTACAGCCATCTTTAATCCGTCACCATCTGCCCTCTGACCACAAATTGTTTACACTCTTCCCACAGGCAAAATGCATTCACCTCCTCAAAGGACCAGCCCCTCCAAACAGCCCATTACATTACAGCATCAGACTCAGGATTAAGGTCCATGAGCTCATTATCCAAGTAAGTTCCAGGTGTGGATGAAGCGCCTCAGATGTAATTCCTCAGTTGTAGCTTCTTGAGAGTTTTGCCTTTCAACCTGAAGATCTCTAAACTAAAGAGATAAGTTATCTTCCCCTTACACACACAACTACAGTAGTGACAGGCATAAAATAACTGTAATGGACACTCCGGTTCAAAAGAAGGTGGTGGTAGCAGTGGGTGGGGGAATGGAAGCACACAGCAGTCACTGGTGTATTCGGAAATCTAGCCAGGCACATGTTACCAGTTCCTTAAGGCCTAGTTCTGCTCCCTGGGAATAAGAATGTCTGTGACTTTTGGTTTTTCCCTCTGAGTCATCCCTCTTTTTTCCATAACAAATAGCCCATTTTTGTAGTTGAGTAGTTTCTCAGCCTGTTCTCTGCCCACAGCAGATTGGGATTCCAAAGACCTCTTTTCATTTTGTGTTGTCGCTGTCAGTTTCAGGCCAAGCTAATGTAATCCTTTGAAAATTCAGGGAGTTTCCCGTGTATCAAAGTATACTCTACTCCATTATCCACAAAACACACCCACATATCTCTTTCAGAGAGCTTTTCTTGACCTTGCATGCTCTGTGACGTTTCTGTGGAATGACACACTTAAGACTCTGAGAAAACCTATTATTTAGCATTGAGGAACAATGAGGTATAGCATTAAGATTCTTGGAAGTAATTTTTTTTACCCCAGGAATAATTTATAAAGGATCTATAAGATACAGCCTTAAATCTTTATGAGGTCTTAACAAAAGATTTTACAGGGATGCCTGGGTGGCTCAGTCAGTTAAGCATCTGCCTCAAGATCAGGTCATGATCCCGAGATCCTGTGATGGAGGCCTGCATTGGGCTCTCTGCTCAGCAGAGAGCCTGCTTCTCCCTCCCACTCCCCTGCCATCCCCCCACCCTGCTTGTCCTCTCCCTGTCAAATAAATAAATAAAATCTTAAAAAAAAAAAAAAAAAGATTTTACAGTTGCACCCTTGATTTGTTTTTACACTGTGACCTTATTTTGCTGGCAGCTCCTTGGATTGGACCAGTAACAAGAGGCCATTTATTCCTTGGACATCTTTGTCCTGGAAACAGGCTAGAAATACTACCCTGGGTCCTTCTTTAGTTTACCTCTCTTTTCTCATATTTTATCATAGATAGCTAGAAAAAGCTAGTCAATGCTTTATACTTTTGCTTGGCAAATTCCCAGTCAGATTCTCAAGTTCATTAGGTATCTTTCTATTTTACATGTTACTATAAATGACCATTTGCCAAAACTTCTTCCCACTTCCAAACACAATTTCTTGACTATTCTGCAAGTCTTCACCAACAGTCTTCTCCAGATTCTCTTCTTCCAGATTTAATTAACAGATTCCTCAAGGCCCTTCAAATCTATACCCATTGCCTAGTCACAGAGTCAATATTCAATGTCTTAGGTTTTTTGTTATAGAAATATCCCAATTCCAGGTATCAGCTTCTGTTCTGTTTATCAGTTTTGGATTTAATAGCGTTTAAAAAAATCATTATATATCTTAATTTTGTGAGTTAATATTTGGCATAAGCTTGGATGAACAATTGATGGTGACAGTGGATGGTATTCAGCTAGCGGTTTGGCTAGTCTGGAGGATCCTAGACAGCTTCACTCACATGACTAAGGCATTAGCAGGGACAACTGGAAGACTGGATTCAGCTAAGTCTCCCTCACATAGAAGCTGGGCTTAGCCAGGCCCTTCTCTCTGCATGTAGTCTCAAAATCTGTCCGTGATGTCCCTTCAGAAGGATGCCAAACATCTTACCTGACACCCAAAAGCTCCAAGGGGTGATTTCCAAGGGATAGGAAATGAACACTTCCAGTTTTTTAAGTCCCAGACTTAGAAACTGACAGTGTCATTTCTGCCATATTTTATTAATTAAAACAGTACCAGAGTCTTTACTCAGATTCAGGAGGAAAGGACATAGACCCCATCTCTCTTTTTTTTTTCTTTTTTTTTAAAAGATTTTATTTATTTATTTGACAGAGAGAGATGACAAGCAGGCAGAGAGGCAGGCAGAGAGAGAGGAGGAAGCAGGCTCCCTGCTGAGCAGAGAGCCTGATGCGGGGCTTGATCCCAGGACTCTGAGATCATGACCTGAGCCGAAGGCAGCGGCTTAACCCACTGAGCCACCCAGGCGCCCCTAGACCCCATCTCTTAATAGGACGAGCACCAAAGTATTTGTGGCCATATTTAATCTGCCACATAAAAAAAGTTAACATTAAATCCAAAAATTGAACCCACATTTTCTGCCTCAGGTACAGGCATGTGTCCTTATTGCATTCATTGATTCATTGATTCATGATTCAACAAACATAATAGCCCTGTTTGCTAGCCATCGTGTTAGATGCTAAGACTGGACATAAATATATATATATGTGTATATGTATACACGTATATGTATATATATAAAATCTAGGATAGCCCACGGTCTAATAAAGTCAGTAGATATGTTCACAGATCATGCTACATGCTAATAGAGAAGTATGCCAAATGCTGGGAGAACACAAAAGAGGGAAGAAATATCTCCACTGAGGAAGGTGTATCAGGAGTTCTTCCTAAAAAAAAAAAAAAAAAAAATGACTGAAGAGCTGAATTTTAAAGCTGAAAAGAATTTGCTGAGGAGACAATGACTGTCTAGGCATGGGCCAAGGAGAGACAGGGTTAGAAAGCATGGTATGTTTGGGAAATATTGAGTTCACATGGTATTGCAGAGGATGTGAAAAATATAAACCACTTAGAAACTATTTAATGTCTTTTCCTAAGGCAATCAGAGAGGTATAAGGAGAAAGTGATTGAAGACTTCAACATAATGTTTTTCCAACTGATGAGTCCAAGAGTTGTAACTCCAAAGCTTTTCTTTCTATATTCCCATATGCAAGCCTCCCACCCTTACTTCTTCTTTAATCATGGCAGTAGGCTTAGAAGAAAGTAGGTCATTTAGTGTTCTATATTTACATCCAGTATATAAATTTATTTCAGCATGTGTGCAAGTCTGGGTAACAGACTGTATGTGATGAATACTAATCACATGTCTTTTCATGTGGTTATTTGAAACCTACACATTGAGCCGACCCTACTACTTGCTTAGAGTAGAGATTGATGTGGTACAACTAAGAGGTTATTTTACTTGGCATCAGACTCCAGCACACTAAGTCAGTGGCCCATTCTACTACCTATCCTTTGTGATGCCTTTGTGAAAAATCAGAAAAAAGTACATCTTCTGAGCAGATACAGACCTACACCGAGTTTCAGTGGCTCAGAAAGTAGAGTAAGGTCTGAATTTTAGTTGCCACTTGTTTCCTGGCTTCAGCAGCTTTGTGACATGTACAAGATGTGAAACTCTATGTTCTAGCCTTGCCTGATTGTTAGTGTTCTATTGTTAAATTCAGAACAGAACCGGTAGACACAGACCACAGAAGCTAGTTCTTATTTCCTTCTCCCTCTATCCCTTGATTCTAATCTATCATGTGACTTGCTATTCAAATACTAAGCAATCATCCTTCTCTGTGCTTATTTTCCTCTCTGAAAGCTCCAAGGACTATTCCTTCCCACCCTGGAATATATAGCTCCATTTATCAGGAATAAGTTTGGCAAGTATAATATCCTATCTATACTTTCATCTGCCTCAGGAAGAGAGTTTTTGAAGGTTTTGTTGTTGTTGTTTTTCATAGCACAAACCATTTTGAAACAAAAATACCAGGAATAAAGGGAAAGAGAAAGAGGAAACATTGCCTACAACCTTGTCTCCTATCAGAATATCATTTCCATTCTTCACATTACCTTGGTGACCATTGTCTTCAAGTTCCTAAATTCCAAACTCTGTCAACACGTATGCCATTTTTTCATTGTTTTAATGAGAGAAAATATTTCATTTTCTGTCTTTTTTACTAAATGGTATTTCCCAAGAACTTTTCATGCTTCATTTATGCATATGTTCAATAAATATTTACATATTTCCTATAATTTGCCAGGCTCTATTTTAGATGCTGAGGATTCAGTAGTGAAAATGACAAAGACTTTACTCTATGGTCTTAATTCTAGTGTTCATACAATAAACAATACATACATAGTAAAATATCAGGTGCTATACAGAAAAACAAAGTAAGGCAAGGTACTAGAGAAAAATGTTGTAGAGAATGACAATTTTAGAGAATACCTCTTGAAGTGAATATATGATTATTTAATCATTTTCCTATGGTCAAATATTTAGATTATTGTTTCTGAGATTGTCCTTCAGTAAATACATATATGCTAGCTCCTGGTTTTTAATGTAAATATATTGTAATCACCATAATTTATTTTTTAGATGGCAAAATGTTACCAAGAAAGTGTTCTGGAAAGATGACAAAGTAAGAAGTACCAAGATTCTGTCTCTCCACCTAGACAACAACTGCACAGCAGAATCTGCCTCATATAACTATGTATTTGGAACTCTAGAGTCTATTTATGCCTTACCTACAACTTCCAGGGGAAGACATGGAAGATAAATTGTGGTGAGTTTCAATAAATTTAACTTAACACAGTAGCAGCTATCCACCGACTTCTCCCAGTGGCAGGCTGCTATGCACAAGTTCCTTGAGTAGCTTGACCACAGTTGGTACAAGCTAGGGTGAGCAAAAAGGAACCTGTCCTCCAAATATTGGAGAACTGTGCTCTGATTGCTGTTTGCTGCTTCTGATCACAGAGGTACAAAGAGGTGGGCAGCCATTATTGTTGCCCCTTCCAGTTGTTGCAAGCCCCTCCCCCTCCAACTAGTGACTTCCAGGGAGTTTAAAGTGTTGGTGCCCCCTTTTTTGCTGCCCCTTCATTTTTCTCTTTTCCCCTTGAGGGAATTGAAGGGAAAAATAGACAATTTTACATGATTGAAGACTTCTTTACCTACTCATAATAAAGAATAGGACAGCCATTCCAGAAGATGATAAAGAAGGAAATAACAGAAGATAAGAAAATAAAGGACTTACCACAATAAACCAACACCATCTAACGAACATACACAGAACACTCTACCTAACAATAACAGCATACACATTCTTCTTAAGTGCGTATGGGACATTTTTTAGGGTAGATCATATATTAGTCCACAAATTAAGTCTCGATTGATTTAAAAATATAAATACTATGCAAAGTATCTTCTATGGGATGAAATTAGAAATAATAGAAGGAAAATTAGAAAGTTCACAAAATTGTGCCTATTAAAAATGTACTTTTAAACAAACAATAGTTTAAAGAAGAAATCACAAAGGAAATTAAGAAATACTTTGAGATGACTGACAAAAACACAACATACCAAGACTTATGGAACTCAGCTAAAGCAATGTTAAGAGGGAAAGTTATAGCTATAAACACATTAAAAAATAAGAAAGATCTCAAATCAACAATCTAACATTGCAATTTAAGGAACTAGAAAAAGAACTAAACCCAAAGCTAACAGAAAAAAAGAAATAATACAGACCACAGATAAATGAAATAGAGAATACAAGAACAATAGAAAAATAATCAATGAAACCAGAAGATCAACAAAATTGACAAAACTCTCACTAGATGACTAAGGAAAAATAGAGAAGACTCAAATTATTAATATCAGAAACGAATGTGAGGGTGCCTGGGTGGCTCAGTGGGTTAAGCCGCTACCTTCGGCTCAGGTCACGATCTCAGGGTCCTGCTCAGCAGGGAGCCTGCTTCCTCCTCTTTCTCTCTCTACCTGCCTCTCTGCCTACTTGTGATCTCTCTCTGTCAAATAAATAAATAAAATCTTTAAAAAAAAAAAAAGAAACGAGTGTGAAAACATAACTACTGATTCTACAGAAAGAATAAGGATTATGAGAGTATTATTAGCAACTGTGTATCAATAATTGAATAATCTAGATGAAATGGGAAAATTACTAGAAAAAAAACTTAGCAAGATTAAATCATGAAGAAACAGAAAATCTGAATAGAACTATAACTAGTAAGGAGATTAAACTCACAATAAAATATCTCCCTAGAAAGAAAGCCCTGGGACTGCCTGATGGCTTCACTGGTTAATTCTACCAAAATTAAAGAACAAATGCCAATCCTTCTCAAACTTTTACAAAAAACTGAAGAGGAGGTAACAATTCTAACTCATTCTGTAAGGTCAGCATTACCCTGATACCAAAGCCAGAAAAAGACATTACAAGTAAACTATAGGCCAATTTGCCTTAGGAATATTGATGCAAAAATCGTCAACAAAATACCAGCAAAGCAAACTCAGCAGTATAAAAGGGTTATGCACCACAATCAAGTGCAGTTTATCCCTAGAATGTAAGGATTTTTCAATATGCAAAAAGCAGTCAATATGGTATATCACATTAACTGAATGAAGGAAAAAAACCCACATGATCATCTCAACTGATACAGAAAAAAACATTTGACGAAATTCAACAAACCTTCATGATAAAAACATTCTGAAAACTAGAAATAGTAGGAAATGACCTCAACATAATAAAAGCCACATATGAAAAACCAACAGCAAATATCATATTCAATGGTAAAAGACTGAAAGCTTTTCCTTGAAAATAAGGAAAAGGTAAGGATGCCCACTTTCACCACTTCTATTCAACATAGTACTGGAAGATGTATCCAGAGCAATTAGGCTGAAAAAAGAAAGATATCCAAATTGGAAAAGATGAGGTAAAATTCTTTCTTTTTTTTTTTTTTTTAGATTTTATTTATTTATTTGACAGAGATCACAAGTAGGCAGAGAAGCAGGCAGAGAGAGAGGAGGATGCAGGCTCCCTGCTGAGCAGAGAGCCCCGATGTGGGGCTTGATCTCAGGATCCTGGGATCATGACCTGAGCCAAAGGCAGAGGCTTTAGCCCACCGAGCCACCCAGGCGCCCCATTAAAAGTCTTACGCTCTACCGACTGAGCTAGCCAGGTATCCCTAAAGTAAAATTATTTCTATCTGGTGATGATCTTATACATAAAAAAGTCCTAAAGATCTCACACACACACACACACACATACCCTATTAGAACTAATTAATAAACTCAGCTATGTAGCAAAAAACAAAGTCAATACAAAAATCAGTTGCATTTTTACATACAGTTGACCCTTGAACATGGGTTTGAACTGAATGAGTCTATTTATATACATGAATTTTTTTACAGTACAGAACTATCAATATTTATTTTCTTTCTTATGATTTTCTTAATAATATTTTATTTTCTCTAGCTTACTTTACTGTAAAAATATAGTATACAATGCATGTAACATACAAAAATATGTGTTGACTATTTTATTGGTAAGCCTTCTAGTCAGTAGGCTATTAGTAGTTAAATTTGGGGAGAGTCAAAGTTATATATGTATTTTCAACTGCATGGTTCAGCAGTCCTAACACCTGTGTTCTGCAGGGGTCAACTACATTAACAATGAACAATCTGAAAAGGAAATTACAAAAACAAATTTTTTAATAATAGCATCAAAAAGAATAAAATACGTAAGAATTAACTAGGGAGATGAAAGACTAGTACATGAACCTTATAAAATATTGCTAAGAGAAATTAAAGAAGACATAAATAAATGGAAACATATTATGTTCATGAAATGGAAGATTTAGTACTGTTTAAATGGCCATATTACACAAAGCAATCCACAGAGTCAATGCAAACCTTATCAAGATCCCAAGATCTTTTAATAGAAATAGAAATAGGTATTTTAAAATTCATATGGAATCACAAGGGACTCCAAATAGCCAAAACAATCTTGAAAAGGAAGAACTGGAGAACTCACACTTCCTGATTTTAAAACTTACTATAAATCTACAAAAATTAAAACAGCATGGTACTGGCATAAATACAGACATATAGACCATTGGAGTAGAATAGAGATCCCAGAAAAAAAGCTTCACATAATATGATCAAAAGATTTTTGATGGGACGCCTGGGTGGCTCAGTTGGTTAAGCAGCTGCCTTCGGCTCAGGTCATGATCCCAGCGTCCTGGGATCGAGTCCTACATCGGGCTCCTTGCTCAGCAGGGAGCCTGCTTCTCCCTCTGCCTCTGCTGCCATTCCGTCTGCCTGTGCTCGCTCTCTCCCTCTCTCTCTCTCTGACAAATAAATAAAATCTTTAAAAAAAAAAAAAAAGATTTTTGACAAGGGTGCCTGGACCATTCAATGGGAAAGGACAGTCTTTTCAAGAAATAGTAGTGGAAAAAATGGATATACATAAACAAAATAATGAATTTGGACCTTTAGCTTACATCATATTTTTAAAAGCTAACTCAAAATGGATCAAAGACCTAAATTTAAAAAACTCTTGAAAGAAAACATGGTATAAAACTTCACAACATTGGACTCAGCAATAATATCTTAGCTTTGACACTAATTACAGGTAACAAAAGTAAAAATAGATAAATAGGAATTCATGAAAATTAAAAATTTTTTGCTTCAAAAGACATTATCAACAGCATAAAAGGAAAACTACAGAATGGGAGAAAAATTTTTGCAAATCATATAGCTGGTAAGGGATTGTTAATCAGAATATACAGAGAGCTCCTGGAACTCAACAACAAAAACAAAATCTGATTGAAAAGTAGGCAAAAGACTTGAATAGACATTTCTCCAAAGAAAAAGAATGGCCATTAAGCACATGAAAAGATATTCAGCATCACTGATCATTCAGGAAACGTAAATCAAAGCTACAATGAGATATCACCTAACACTTATTAGGATGGCTGTTATCAGGAAAACACAAAACTAGTGTTGGCAATGATGAGGAGAAACTGGAACCCTTGTGCACAGCAATAACTGGAGAATTATTGCTTAATAGATATAGAATTTTGATTTAACAAGACGAAAAGAGTTATGGGGATGAATTGTGGTGATGGCTGCAAAACAATGTAAATATGTTTAATTACCACTGAAGTGTTCACTTAAAAATGGTTATGTTGGTAAATTTTATGTCACATGTACTTTAACATAATTCTAAAAAGAATACAAGAGTTATGGAGTGATGATATGGAGTGGTGATGATAACACAGCATTATGGATGTATTTAATAACCACTGAACTGTATACTTAAAAATGATTAAGAGGGTAAATAAAAGATTAAAAAATTAGAATAAATTCCAATAAAAATTTGGGAAAAAAATTACAAAAATCTAGATATATCCTGTTTGCAGTTTTCCAATATGTCATAACATTTCTGCCTACTATGCCTTTATGCAAGCTTTCCCTTCTGCTTGAGTCCTTGTCTTCAGTCCTCCTCAGCTACTCCTACCCATCCTACAAAGCTCAAGTGTCAAGAAGACCTTTTAACCTTTCTAAGCCAAGCTTTCCTTAAACTCTAATGTGCATATAAATCTGAGAAACATGGTAAAATGTACATTCTCATTTACTCAGTCTCAGGTAGGGTTTGAGACTGCACTTCTCATAAGTTCCTAGGTGAATCAGGTAGTGGTGATTTATGGACCACATTTGAGTGGAAGGCATTAGACTAGCAGTTCTGAAACTTTTTGTCTTAAGACCCCTATATGCTCTTTTTTTAAAAAAGATTTCATTTATTTATTTATTTTTTAAATTTATTTGACACAAAGAGAGAGATCACAAGTAGGCAGAGCAGCAGGCAGAGAGAGAGAGGGAAGCAGGCTCCTCAGCAGGGAGCCTGATGTGGGGCTCAATCCCAGGACCCTGAGATCATGACCTGAGCTGAAGGCAGAGGCTTAACCCACTGAGCCACTCAGGCGCCCAGCGCCCACCCCCCATGTGCTCTTAAAAATTGAGAACTCCAAAAAAATAAAAATTGAGAACTCTAATGAGCTTTTGTTTATATAAATTATACCTATCAATAGATATCATGTTAGAAAATGATGATGGGTGTCTGGGTGGCTCAGTGGGTAAAACATCTGCTTTTGGTTCAAGTCATGATCCTGGGGTTCTAGAATTGAGCCCTGTATCAGACTCCCTGCTAGGGATTCTGCTTCTCCCTCTCCCTCAGCCCCTCCACCTTCCCTCATGCTCTAGCTTTCTCTTGCTCGCTCTCTCCAATAAATAAATAAAATCTTAAAAACAAAGAAAATAAAACAGAAATATAAAAAATATTTAATTCATTTAAAAATAATAATATTAAGCCCCTTATATGTTAGCATAAATAGCATATTTTATTTTTATAATATCTCTTTTTTTTAAGATTTTACCTATTTATTTGAGAGAGAGAGCAAGAGAGGGAGCGAGCATGAGAGGGGGGAAGGTTAGAGGGAAGAGCAGACTCCCCACTGAGCAGGGATCCTTATGCAGCACTAGATTCCAGGACTCCTGGATCATGACCTGAGCAAGGGCAGACATTTAACCAAATGAGCCACCTTTTAAGCACTGCTTAATCAATAAGCACTGCAATATCTCTTTAATATCTGGTTCCACTCTATCATAAGTGGACAAATCCAACAGGTTTAAAATTTGTAAGAATATGGTTGAACTTGGGCACCATCAATCAACTGGGTATAATGGATAATTGTGGATATCTATAGTCTACTTTATCCAACAACACCAGCATATACATTCTTCTCAGCCCACGTAAAACATATGCCAAGATAGACCACATTCTGGGCTATAAAACACGCCTGACCAAATTTAAAAGAGTGGAAATCATACAAAGTCTGCTCTAGACCACAACAGAAGTAAACTAGAAATCAATAACAGAAAGACAGCTAGAAAATCCCAAAATACTTAGTGATTAAACAACACACTTCTAACTAACACATGGGTCAAAAAAGAAATCCCAAGAGAAATTAAACAATATTTTGAACTAAATGAAAATGAAAAGAGATGGAGCAAAAGAAGTGCTTAAAAGGAAATGTATAGCACTGAATGCCTATATTAGAAAAGAAAAAAGATCTAAAATCAGTCACCTAAGCTTCTATTTTAGGAAACTCTAAAAAGCAAATTAAATTCCAAGTAAGTAGAAGAAAAGGAATAATAAAAATTAGAGCAGAAATTTATGAAATTGAAAATAGGAAATCAATAGAGAAAATCAATTAAACCAAAAGCTGGTTCTTTGAAAAGATCAATAAAATCAACAAGCCTCTATCCAGGCTAACTAAATTAAAAAGGGAGAGGACACAAATTCTAAGATCAGAAATGAAAGAAAGGATATCACTACAGATCCCCTGGACATTAACAGAATAGTAAAGTAATACAATGAACAATTCTATGCCCATGAATTTGATAGCATAGATTAAACTGACCAATTCCTTGAAAGACTCAGTCTGCCAAAACTCACATGAGAAGAATTAGACAACATGAATAAACCTAATTAAAGAATTGAATCAATTAATAATGTTCCTAAACAGAAAGCATCAGGCCCAGGTAGATACACTGGCGAAATCTACCAAACATGTATGGAAGAAATTATGCCAATTTTCTACAATTTCTTTCAGAACATAGAGCAGAGAGAATACTTCCTAACCCATTATATGAGGCAAGCATTACCCTAATACCATAACCAGACAAAGAGATTGCAAGAAAAGAAAACTACTGGCCAATATTTCTTATGAACAAAGATGCAAAAAATCTTCAAAAGTTAGCAAAAAAGTTAGCAAATAGAATCTAACAACATGAAAAGAATTATATACTGAGATTTATCCCAGGTATGCAAGCCGATTGGACAACTGAGAATCAATCAATGTAATTCAGCACATCAACAGACTAAAGAAGAAAAGTCCCATGATCTTATCAATAGGTGTGGCAAAAGCATTTGACAAAATCCAACACCTATACATTTTACACTCAGTAAACTAGGAATAGGGGGGAATTTCTTCAGATTGATAAAAACTACCTATAAAGAAACCCTACAGCTAGCATCATACTAAATGGTGAGAAATTCAAAGCTTTTCACTAAAATAAGGAATAAGGTAAGGATGTCCCCTCTCACCACTGCTTTTTAATGTCATACTGGAAGTCTCTGATAATACAATAAAACTAGAAAAGGAATCAAAGATATGCAGACTGAGAAGGAAGAAATAAGTCTGACTTTGTTCATAGATGACATGATCATTTATATTAAAAAATCCAAAAGAATGAACCAGACAACTCTTGGAACTAGTAAGTGATTATAGCAAGTGAAAGGTCCCCCAATGATAGGTCCGTGATCAAAGGAGCAAGACTGATACAAAGGCAAAGTCAAGCAAAGCTTTATTTTGGGCCAAGCATTGAGAATCAAACCAACCATTTAGGGCCGCCTCTTACAGAGAGGGCAACCCCTCCCAGCCTTATAGACTAACTTTTATAGAGCAAAGGCCATGTGGTTGAGCCTGGCCACACACAGGTGGCCAATGATATTGTAACACACAGAGAAAGCTGCACAATCATGCTAGGTCACACATGGGTGGCCAATTGAATTACAATTCACCCCATAGTAGCTATTTGAGCGAGCCTATCACCTTGGTCAGAATTGGCACCCAAAAGGCGGAGCCCATACTCCTTGGTAGCTAGGGAGACAGTATGCCCATCCCACTGATTGGATGTCTCCACTGGCCCGACTCATCCTGCACTGGGGCTCTGTTATCTCCACCTGACCTGACCTGCCCTTGTATTTGAGCTCTGTTATCAGGGGCTGGTCGACCATATTTTACTGGTTTCCTGGACTTGCTATTAAGTAAGTTCCCCTGAGGGGGTAGTGCAGGATTAGTTTAAGTTTTACTGCAAAAACAACAAAATCACTGTTTAACGGGATGCAATCGCTCTGGCTAAATAGGCCCTTACAGCAAGATTGCAGAATACAAGACTAATATACAAAAGTCAATTGCTTTCCTATATACTAAAAACAGGGGGAATTTGGAAGTCAAACTGAAATATGTACATTAGCAACTCCTCAAAATGAAATAATTATGTAAAAAACTAACAAAATATGTAAAAGACCTATTTGAGGAAAACTACAAAATTCTGATGAATGAAATCAAATAAGAACTAAATAAATGGAGAGATAGTCCATGTACATGAATAGGAAGACTCAGTATTGTTAAGGTGTCAGTTCTTTTCAACTTGATCTATTGATTCAATGCAATCTCAAACAAAATCCCAAGTTATTTTATTGATATCAACATCTGATTCTCCATTTTTATGGGGAGGCAAAAGATTCAGAATAACCAATAGATTATTGAAGAAGAACTGATGCTACCCTACTTCAAGGCTTACTACAAGGCTATAGTAGTCAAGACAGTATAGTGTTAGCAAAAGAATGGACCAATAGATCAAAGAACAGCACAGAGAGCCCAGATGGTTCCACACAAATATAGTCAATTGATCTTTAACAAAGGAGCAAGGACAAGTAATACAATGGGGAGAAGATAGTCTTTTCAACAAATGTGCTAGAATGGCTACACACCCATGTCCAAAAAAATGAACCTATACACAAACCTTACACCCTTTACAAAAATGAACTCAAAATAGATCACATTTAAATGTAAAATGCGGGTGCCTGGGTAGCTCAGTGGGTTAAGCCTCTGCCTTTGGCTGGGGTCATGATCTCAGGGTCCTGTGATCGAGTTCTGCATCCGGCTCTCTGCTCAGCAGGGAGCCTGCTTCCTCCTCTCTCTCCCTGCCTGCCTCTCTGCCTACTTGTGATCTCTCTCTGTCAAATAAATAAA
The DNA here is from genome assembly GCF_022355385.1 of Mustela nigripes. Taxonomy (NCBI): domain Eukaryota; kingdom Metazoa; phylum Chordata; class Mammalia; order Carnivora; family Mustelidae; genus Mustela; species Mustela nigripes. Next base: position 40,682,887 of record NC_081570.1, read on the forward strand.
TAAAATCTTTAAAAAAAATAAAATAAAATAAAAAAATAAAACCCCTAGAAGACAGCATAGAAGAAAATTTACATGACATTAAGTTTTACAATGTCTTTTCAGATACAATGCACAGCAGAATACATGAAAGAAGATAAGCTGAATTTCATTAAATTTAAACATTTCTGCTCTATGAAAGACAGTGTCAAGAGAATGAAAAAGACAAGCCATAGACTTGAAGAAAATGTTGCAAAAGACACATCTGAGAAAGGACTCTTCTCTAAGATATATAAAGACCTCTTAAAACGCTATATGGTTCCAACTATATGACATTTTGAAAAAAATAAAACTATGGAGAAAGTAAAGAATCAGTGGTTTCTAGGGGCAAGAGAGGGGTGAATAGGTGGAGCACAGATTTTTTAGGTTGGTGAAACTGTTCTTTATGATGCTATAATGGTGAATACACATCATTATAAATTTGTCCAAACCCATAGAATGTACAACAGCAAAAGTGAACCTTAACATAAGCAAGGATTTTATGTGTTAGTCATGGGTCATTGTAGGCTCACCAGTTGTAACAAATGTACCATTCTTGTGCAGGGTGTTGATAATGGGGGAGACTATGCATGTGTAGGGGCAGGCTGTATATAGTAAATCTTTGTACCTTCTGCTCAATATTGATATGAATCTAAAACTTGTCTAAAAAGTAAATCTATTTTTTTAAAAAATATCTAGCTCAGTGAAGATACCAGACTATCATATCTCCTTCTGCATCAGAGCTCCTGCTGTCAGAGAAAAGCAGAGGCAGACAGAAAATAAAAGTAGTGAAGGCAAGTTTTATTCAGGACCTATTGCAATAAGGGAAGGGCAACCTCACTATAGAACTGGACTCTATCTGAATACAAAAAGGACGAGTGTGGATTTATGGGTATGGAACAAGGTGGGATCAGTGGGTAGAAAATTACTAAGAGGAAACATCAGGGCTAAGGGGAGTTCTGGCTAAACCTCTTTGATAGGATTTTTGCTGGAGGTGGCCTAAGGTTATCCAATACAAGTGTGGGGTTAAAAAACTGATGCAGATTTTTGCTAATACTAGAATAAGTAGGCCAAGGACAGAACTCAAGTTTAGGGCCTTGAGGACTTTAGAGGAGCCTGACTAGAGTTTGGTCAAGGAGCGTCTTTGTCACTGCAATAGCCCTGGTTATTACTTTTCTTTTTTTAAAGATTTGATTTATTTATTTGACAGATGGAGATCACAAGTAGGCAGAGAGGCAGGCAGAGAGAAAGGGGGAAGCAGGCTCCCTGCTGAGCAGAGAGCCTGATGCAGGGCTCGATCCCGTGACCCTGAAATCATGACCTGAGCCAAAGGCAGAAGCTTAACCCACTGAGCTACCCAGTGGCCACCCTTGTTTTTACATATTGAGAAATACCAGGATGAAAAAGTTGTAATCCTTTCTCATACCTAACAATGGCAACTGGTATATGATTCAAATCCTGATTTTAGCCCTGATTAACCATGTAAATCCATATTTCTACTCTTGCAAAATGGTATTACAATATACACCTTTCTGGGCTTTTACATGTCTGGCTCAGGCTAACAAATGTCACTTATGACTACATATTTGAAATTGTGTTAAAATATTCATATATAATTCAGAGTTACATATAATACAATAATAGATCCCATTTATTTTCTATTGTTACATATGTTCTAACTAAGTGAAATCAAGGACAGCTACATGAAAGTGGTTTTTAAGGAGGGTCTTAAAGGATGGCATAAGGACAGCAGAAGGAAACAGCATGGCAGAAGGTCAGAGGTGAACAAGCATAGTGAAAACTGAGGGTATAGAAAGTAGTGTCAAGATGGCTGGAGTTGGAGTCAACTGGTTGGAGTCGGAGTCACCTCAACATGGAGTTGGAATGTAGGATGCCTGGTTGGAGTTGGAGTCATATGGACATAAAGATAGGACCAAATGGTGCAAGGCCTTAATCCAAGCTAAATTTCTGTACAAAAAGTCTATGAATGTTCTCTGGTCACATTTTTCATGGCAGTAGGTGGAGAATGGATTGATGGTGCAGAAGCAAAGGCTTCATTAAGAAGTTATTGTGAGAGTTCAGAGGAGACCAGGAAAATGACAAGGATGGGGAGAGGAAGAGGCAAATGCTGAAATTTTTCTCCCAGGGAATCCAATGATTTTACTTTTACTTTTCCAGAGAATTAAGTAATGATTTTTGGGGACATATGAAATATTCTAATACAAACATGGCATTAGTGATCCCATATGTAGGTGGGAGCTATTAATGGGAAGGAAGGTTAAGTCTTGCAGAAGAGAGAATGCAGCAAAAAGTTATATTTAATATGGGATATGAGTACATTTATGTAAGTAATTTTGTAAAATAGGGACTCCAAAGTTAAAGTACTCATGCCCATATCGGTTTAACGGAGTCTTACCTCCAAAAATCATTTCTGATCCTCACCCAAATGGTCTAATCACTCTCCTTAGGGCTCTCTAAAAACCTCTGGGGGGAGGGAGGGGAGGAACTCATCTGTTACTTGTCTTCCCAGCTGGACTCTGGGCTCCATCAGAGACAAGCTGGATCTGGTAAACCAGTTTCCTTAGTGCCTAGCATAGGGTCATGTGAGGGGAGAAAAATAATCAGTAAATGGTGAATAAAAGAAAGGGAGTCCAGACCCACTTCTTGTCTTCTGGGAGCATTTTCATCTTTCTTGTTTCCTTCCTTTGCATATATTGCTTCTTGGGCTCTTTGTTCATTCAACCAAGTGATCCTAGTCTACCTTAGGCAATGTGTCAGGCCATGCACAGAGGAGGGACAGATGATTCAGTTTGATCAGGTTGTGACAGAAAAAAGCTCAGAGACTAAGAGCACAGAGAAGGTGGCTTACCCAGACTGGAGGGTTTGGGGAAACAAAGACGAGTTTAGGAAGGACACGGGAATAATGGTTAGCCTGATGAGAGGTAGAAGGTCCAGAGTGAAGGAGAATTGAGCTAAGGTCAGAAAAAACAATATGGGTAAAGGCCTCAGCCAGTGGGAACAGTCTTCTAAGATAACCAAAAGTACTTTATTTGGCCTGGAGTTTAGAATATTTGAGGGGAAAATGGTGCTAATGAGTTAGGGGAAGTAGTCAGAGTTGTAAACCATATATGAATACTTAGTCATAGCAGTCATAACAGTTTTGGGAAGCCATTGAAGGTTTTAAATGGGGGATTCGATTTATATTTTAAAAAGATTATTCACCTGTGCAAATAGTGGATTGATTTGTTAGTGAGCTTGGGTGTTTTTCTGAAAGAATAAAGGGGATAAAGCCCTTTAACATTTTACCCAAGGGAGTGACACATTCAGAAAAGGGTTTATAAATAGATCACTTGGCAGAAGGCGGTGAGAAGACTGTCAGAACGGTGCACAGGTAAGAGCAGAGACAAGCGGGGAGGGAGAGAGAAGTGGAAGTGAGGAGGCACGGGAGACTGGAGAGGGATTTCTGAGACAGGTACCGTGCCAACTGTCAGAGAGAGAACCAGAAACTGACGCGGCCCCAGGAACAGCTGCCGGAGGCGGGGAGAGGGGCGCGGCCGCGTCGCCGGAGCCGCCCACGGCTCCCGGCGCCGGGGGCGGGACCAGAGCACGCACGGCGGCGTGACGCAGGACCGCAGCTGGCCTCGTTCTGGCCGCCGCCGCCGCTTTGAGGCGGAGTAGGATGAGGCCCGTGGCCGAGGCTCCGGCGTCGGCAGGGGCAGCAGCAGCTGAGGCAGCAGCTGAGGCAGCCGCGACGGCCGCGCCCCCCCCTCCTGACCTGGATTAGGCCCAGCAGCTCCGTGGCCGCCGCCGCCCCGCGGGGGGGCGGGGTGGGGAAGTGCTTCGTCTCCCCGCCCCCCCCCCATTGCCGCCTCGCAAGAGGCAACCGCCGCGACCCCAGCGGAGCCCGCGGCCCAGCCTTGAGCCCCCAAGTCCGGGGGCTGGCATGAGTGGCCCTTCGGGGGCACCGGGGGGCGGGGGAAACGCCGCCGCCTGAGCCCCGGCCTGCTGTCCGACCCCACCTCGCTGACCGAGGCTGACCGAGGCTGACCGCGGAGCGTGCGAACGACCCCGCCACTGCTTTCTTCTTCCCGCAGATCGCACATTTTAGCCCCGGAAGATGGGGAACTGCCTCAAATCCCCCACTTCGGATGACATCTCCCTGCTTCACGAGTCTCAGTCCGACCGGGCTAGTTTTGGCGAAGGGACGGAGCCGGATCAGGAGCCGCCGCCGCCATATCAGGTAGGGGAGGGTGTGTGTTGGGAGGAGGGGGTGAGAGGAGTAGTGGCAGCTCCCGGCCGAGGTTGAGGGGGCTTCGGGGCTGTCACTGCTCCTGGCCTCGGCAGGGCCTGGCCTGGGGGGCGTCGACCCCCTTACAGCAGGGACTGAGGGTGATTGTTCCCCATTCCTAGAACAGGGGAGATCCTTCACCTCCCCTCAGAACGATGTGGGGATGGTATTCTGTCTTTGAGTTCTGGGATTCTAGTATGTGAACATATCCTCTTGGCCAGTGACTGGTGGTTCGCTTGTGGAATTTGGGAATGACATTTTTCTGCCTTTAAGTCTAAATCGTGTAGTCTGAGCTGTGAGGTTTGGGGATGATTTCCTCATCGCGCCGCCAACTGGATTATGGGTTTTGGATAGGTGGTTGTCCCCCACCCCATATATATTGTCATGTATGATCATCCTCCCCTCCCTCTCCCTGTACCCCGTGTGTTTATGTTAATTGGATCTGGTAGGTGTTCATTTCTCCTACATGAGAAAAGATCTTCAAGTGGTGATTTTAGTCCCAGCGACATCAAGAGTTGTGTATATGTATGTGTGTGTATATATATATATATATATATAATGTATGCATTAATTTTAATCCCTCCTCCTTTTGCTCCACCCCTATGACACACCTTTTAAACGCGCTGATTCAATAAAACTTGGGTATCTTGAACTTCGGAAACCTTTAAACCTGACTTAAATGCCTTCTGTTACTCGTGGTTCTCCCTTTGTATCAAAGACTTGCTCCTAAACAATTTCATTGCTTTTTGTACTGCAGTCATGGGTCCTGTGCATTTTTACATAATTAATAAGAAGCTAAGACCTCTTGAACTCAAAACAGACATGAAGATGTTATAATCCATAATATATATAAAAACCTTTCCTTTACCTTTCAATTTTCAATGATACTGGTTAAAAACTTTTTTCCAGAGGGGCTTGATAGTTACATGGCTTAATTATTTTCCTGAAGGGGGTTTAATTTTCTAACTGGGCAGTCTCCTTTGTTGTTTCATGTGGTGACATCATTATCTAGTGTTATTCTTTTCTCATTTCTTTGTAAACCAGTGTCTCATCGCAATAGAAAAACCTGATCACATATGTTGGTTTTCTGAATAAAACCCTCAGGGTCCTTTCAGACATACCAATAAAGTTCAGTCTTAATTGTGGCCTACAGAAGCCTCCATGATTTATCTTTCATAATCTGTATTCCAGGCCTACCAAATAAACGAGTGTTCTCATATTTCTTTGCCTTTGCTCCAGCTGCTCCCTCTGCTAGGATCCCTTCCCCCAAGGTCGGCCAGGTGAACATCTAATCCTCTTTAAGGACTCGGCTTTCCTATCACCTCTCTCCCAAATCTCTATATTCTTCTCCCTCCCTCTGTAAGTCCATCATTCAGTTGTTTGTGTACCCCCCCCCCCCCACACACACACACTTCCATAAGCCGCACATAGAACACTTGGGTGTAAGGTATGTTTCATCATTAAGGCATTTCCTTCTTCCTCCAGTGTAAGCTGCTTGCTGGGATGGACCTGTGTCACCTGTTATGCTGTTATGTCCCCAGTATCCGGCTCATAGTAAATACTTGGTAACTTTTAGGATAAATGAAGACTAGGACCTTGAGAACAAGGACTGTGTCCTTAATGCTTCGTGAAATTATTGGCACTAAAATGTTGAATGAATTAATGAATTTGAATTCAGTACCATGTGTTTTAAGTTTACACACCTGTTTCTTCCAAAAATTGTCACAGGGGAAGTCTTTTCATCTTTCTGAATCTTTGAAGCAAGCAAATTGTTTATATTTCACTCTTCATTTCCCTCAGATACTATAGGACAATATGCTTATTTCAGTTTCATGAGCAAATTTTTTTAGAGGTATGATTTTTATTTCAAAACCTCCTTCCATGCTTTCTAATCCCTTTCCAGGCAAATTGAATATTTTAACTGCCCTTTTTCTGTTACCCTTATGATAATACATGTAAGGATAACTAGAGTTTTTGGGAATTGTATTTGCTTTTTCTAGGAGGACTAGATGATAACGAGAATTTTTTTGGTATCATGAAGGAACATTTTTTTGAAACATATCTATTTGTGACAGTGGGAGTTTTTGTGGTTGCTCTTTCCTGAAGTGAATGACCTGGACACTGATAAGCAAATTTGGTATCAATTGAAAGAAAATTTTAAAAATGGTAGCATTAAAAGAAAAAGCTTCATCTCCTAATGACCCAGATACTGATAAGCACATTTGGTATCAATTGAAAGAAAATTTTAAAAATGGGAGCATTAAAAGAAAAAGCTTCATCTCCTCCCAAAGGAAATAAGATTTATCGAAATGATTAATTTAAATGATCTGAGAAACACCAGGGGAATAATCTCTATTTTCAGTGGACAGAAGTTAGCACTTTTTTATTCAAAAAAGTATATAATTAAAAGAGCTACAGGAATAATAGCTTATTTCTTTAAAGAATAGTCTCAACTGTGGTAGGATTTTTAAAAATTTCATAAAGGGAATAGCTGATTATAAAGGAACACAGTATTTTTCTGTAGTGGGTAGTTAAAAGATGGCCTTTGTTTTTATGTTGCATGATGTACATATATACCAAGAGCTCTATATAGTAAACTTCTAAGTTCTAGTTATTTCCAGTTAGCAGGATCTGACAGATTTGTTTTAACTTACTCTTAAAAAGTAAAACGCTGAGGGGTGCCTGGGTGGCTCAGTGGGTTAAAGCCTCTGCACTTGGCTCAGGTCATGATCCCAGGGTCTTGGGATCAAGCCCCACATCGGGGCTCTCTGCTCAGCAGGGAGCCTGCATCCTCTTCTCTCTCTGCCTGCTTCTCTGCCTACTTGTGATCTCGGTCTGTCAAATAAATAAATAAAATCTTTAAAAAAAAAAAAAAAAAGTAAAACGCTGAGCCATTATGGTTAAAGTTTATAGGAAGTACCTGTTTCTTTCCTGTGTTTCGTCAGTATCCTCTTAACTGGTCTCAGGGTGTTCACCCTTACCTTCCTTATAGTCTGTTCTTAATGCAGCAGTCATTCTGGTAAAAGAGATCATGTCACTTAGCCTTCTGTGGATCCTCATTTCATGTGGATCCTCATTTCATTCACAGTAAAAGCCGAATTCCTTAGTGTCCCATAAACCCTACATAATCTTTATACCCCTACACATAACCTCTCTTGACCCATCTCTTACTACTCTTCCCCTGCTGGCAACCCTTTTAGTCTCTCTGGCCTACTTGTTCCTAGGATACTCCAGGACCTTTGCCCTGGTTGTTTTTATGCCTGGAGTAGTCTTCCCCAGGTATTACCATGGCTGACTCCCTTACTTCTTTCAAGTCTACTCAAATGACACCTTCATAAACCCTTTGTGAACACCCTATTTAAAATTACAACCTGCCCTAACACCCTGGAATTCTCTCTTACCCTGTTCTATTTTTTTTCCCCCATGGCATTTATCACTTTCTAACAGTCTTTTTACTTATTATGTTTATTGCTTATTATCTGTCTTCTCCCACCAGGGCTCAGCTCCTTGAGGAAAGGAGTTTTTTTTTAAATTGTTGAATAGTACCTTGCACACATTAGACACTCAGTTATTGGTTGAATGAATGGATTTCTTTTAAATGAATTAATATATTTGAGGCCAATGCAATTTAATGTTTTTTAAGAACTATGCATATTCCTAGTGTCTTCTTTCCTTTAGTAGGGATCATTTTTAAGGAATCAATCCTAGAAAACAAATTTCAGTAATATTAATATAGGAATTGGTTTAAAATAATTATAATTTAGGGTTTCTTTAAAACTCTGTATATATAGTCTATAACAAAATGTTTATTTTATGAGAAAGTATTTGAATCTTTGTCCTTAAAGAAATGGGAGGGAAGAGGTTACAGATTTTTTTGAAGGTAAAAACAAAGAAATTGGGCACATCCTCTACTCTGTCCTTCCTGAATGTTTGAAAAGAATACAAAGGAAATCTGCCCATCAAGGGTAGTCTTACAGGGAAGATAAACCATGAAAGGCCGGAGGATGAAGGTCCATAAGAGGAAAGGCCAGTTGGTTACCCAGTGCTGAAAGAAATGTGTGAACAGGTTGAAGGACCTGAGTAGGGTACTGACACTCTAAGTCCCACCCCTCCCATTTGTCATAGCCTATTTCAAGAATAGCACTTTTTTAAAAAGAACTTAATATTCATTGAACAGCAACAAAAGCCACTTTATAGTATTTCTGTGTACTGTATCTGTTTATATAAATACAAAGATTGGAATCTCAAGTTTTGTAGTAACTATGTAGTTTGAGATTTACTGATCTCTTTCTCTTGTCCTATACTTTGTGATTAATTCATTTGGGATTTTGAAATCAAGATAAGTTAATACAGCAGTGAGTGCAGGGGTAGCTCTGGTTTTGGAGTGAGATGGATCTGAGTTCAAATCCTGGTTGTCACTTACATGAAAAATACGAAGAGTTTATCAGATTATGTTGTGTGTTGAGGAATTTCTTTCATGAATAACAAAACATTTTGGATATTTCAAATTGTGACTGAATAAAGGTTCAAATTTTCCTATAGAACTCATTAAAAGTAACCTTCCTTTAAGTCTAGAATGTAATAAAATACTTATTTTTAACTATTTAAAGCTGTAATAATAATAATACCTTGGTTTTTTTTAATAACTATGAAAAATTCGAGTATAAGTTTTTTTTATGTATTACGTTTTCTCTGCTTTTTTGGTGGAAATTACTTCAATCCTTATTTTGCATATCTTCATCTTATTAACTTATTTAACTTAAAATTCCCTTTGTGTGAAATTTTATCCCTCCCCTCTTTATGTTCTGTCTTATCATAAAGGTGCAGATCAGGTCCAGCCTCTTTAATAAAGCCTCCCCTGGCCATTTCTGTTATATTTTTGTTTGTAGTATTTATCTGGAATTCATATTGCATGACTCTTAGTGCTTTAACAGTGATAATTTTTCCAGTGATTATTTTGAAGAAATTACAATTTCTTCAAAAATGAGAATGATGTGGGGGCCCTTGGTGGCTCAGTCACCTGAGCATCCAGCTCTTGATTTCTGCTCAGGTCATGATCTCAGAATTGTGAGAGTGAGCCCCACTATAAGCTATGTGCTTGGTAGGGAGTCTGCTTGAGATTCCCTCCCTTTGCCCCTCCCCCCACTCTTGGATGTGCACTTTTTCATAAATAAATGAGTCTTTTTAAAAAACTAGAATAATGTCTTAAAAAGATATTTTAAAAATCTCTCAGTTGAATGTAGTGGCATCCTACACATTGTAGATCCTAGTGCCTAACTTAGAACTGTGCCTTCTCCCTCTTTTTTTTTTTTTTTTTTTTTGACAGAATTCACAAGTAGACTGAGAGGCAGGCAGAGAGAGAGAGAGAGAGGGAAGCAGGCTACCCGCTTAGCAGAGAGCCCCATGCGGGACTCGATCCCAGGACCCTGAGATCATGACCCGAGCCGAAGGCAGCGGCTTAACCCACTGAGCCACCCAGGCGCCCTGTGCCTTCTCCCTCTTACAGTTAGTACCATGATTGAGGTCCTTATTACTTCTCATGGTAACTTAATTGATGTCTCCTCTCTTCCCCATTCATTTCATTCCTCATTTCTTGATAAATCTCTCCAGATCAGATCCCTTTCCTTTTAATCCTTAATGATTCTTCATGACTTATTACTGAAGGTCTCTATATTAGCAATCAGAATCATGATCTGGCTACTTACATACTTCTACAGCTTTTTGTAGTCTTGTATACAACTTACACGCTAGTCAGATATATTCTATATATGCCTTCTGCTCCAGCCTCCGCCTTTGTTCTTCGTTCACATTGCCCAGAATTCTTTTCCCATAATTGTTCCCAGTATAGGTTCAGAGTTTCAAGGTTCAGCTTCTATGCCATGACTCCCATTTCTGATTTCCCCCAATTTGAATAACATAGTAATCTGAACTCCTTTAGCACTTTGTTTACCATTCTTAGGACACTTTACCCTTCCTGTTTGATTTTATTTATAACAATGTCATATCTCCTCTGCTAGGCTCCAACTCTGATGATTCAGCTTTACATTGCTAGAATTATGCTTTTCACATAGCAGGCACTCAAATAGAATAAATGTGAAAATCAGTTAATTGCATTTTTCTGTAAGAGTGTGAAATTCTATGGTTCTTCTTGCTTCTATATAAATTGTCCCAGAATTGTGGGGGTTTTTGGTTCTTTTTTGTTCTATTCTTACTTATAAAGTACATGAATTTTTTCATTTGCGTTTGATTTGTGTTCTATAGTTCAGCTTGCCTTGTTTTTGTTTTTTCTTATTTGTCACCATTGTTGCAGGGGTTTTATTTATACCTGAAACCCACTCTGGATGTCCTTTAATTAAGGCTGATTCTTTGCCATTAAGAATGTATGTACCATTAAGAGTAGGACAGTTTGTGTGTCAGTGTTTAATTCTAGAGCTAATTATAGGGTAACTTAAGAAGATAGGAGTAATGCGTTACTTGGTGCATAAGATCTGAGAAATTGACTTCCTTAAAATATTTTTTAGCTAATACTTTCTAGAAATCTCCATATTTTATTGTAAAATTTTGATCTATTAAAATCTTAATATAATACTTCAGGTAGAATGAAATTCTTTTTTTTTCTTTTTTTTTTTTTAAGATCTTATTTTGGCTTCTAAATAGAAAAACTGTCACAAAATGACTAGTGTAGTTTCTCTCTGACATTTTTCTTCAGCCTGTGCCACTTTTTCTCTTTTGTCTTCTGTCTTTACTGTGTCTTAGCCAAGTTAAATTCTGTAAATGAGGAGGGGAATGAAAGATACTTGTAAATAAAAGTTACAGGTTAAACCTATTGTCATCTTACCTGGAGCCATTTTTTAATATAATTGTCTTCCATGTGTAACCTTCCTTCAAGCAAAGAGGATGATGTATTTCTGTCCTGTATTCAAATAGATTATTAAAAAATAGGCTGTAACAAGTAATTTATAGAAGTTGATTCCTTACCAGTAATAAATATTTATGATAATAGTATGCTCAGAATTCAGGATTTTTGTAATTGTGATATAAATGAAGTGGTGGAGATACTAAGGACTTAAAGTGGAAATGTGAATGAAAGATATAAGGAAAAACTGGCTAGTAGACAGCCAGAGACTGTGTTTTTGATGGCAAAAGAGATTGCTACATGTAATTGAAAAGTAAAGTGATAAGGGAGAATTAAATATATTCGACTCTTGGATAGTCGGCCTGACCTTTTGATTTTGATATTCAGTTTGACTTTATGGTATGTTGCTTTTGAAGTCTTAAGAGTTCCTTATTTTAATGGATCAAGAATACTTTTTTTTTAAAGATTATATTTATTTTTTTGACAGAGATCACAAGTAGGCAGAGAAGCAGGCAGAGAGAGGAGGAAGCAGGCTCCCTGCTGAGCAGAGAGCCTGATGCAGGGCTCCATCCCAGGACCCTGGGATCATGACCTGAGCCAAAGGCAGAGGCTTTAACCCACTGAGCCACCCAGCACCCCCCCCCACGCCTTTTTTTTAAGATTTTATTTGACAGACAGAGATCACAAGTAGGCAGAGAGCCAGGCAGAGAGAGAGAGGGAGAAGCAGGCTCCCCTCTGAGCAGAGAGCCTGATGCAGGCCTTGATCCTGGGACCCTGAGAACATGACCTGAGTCGAAGGCAGAGGCTTAATCCACTGAGCCACCCAGGTGCCCAAGAATACTTTTGAGTTCAGTTCGATATGAATGCGCATATACCTATCCTATAATAATATAGCCAACCTGGAGTGTGCTCCCACAGGCCAGTTGAGTATCTTGTAACTTAATCCAGAGAGCATACAGTAAATTAACTAAGGTATATGAAAGTATGGGAATGAAGAAAACAATTCTCCAGATATATTTGTTACTTAATTTATTGAAAATTTTCTGAATTCTTATGGAACTGAATGGCTTTAAGAAGAGTGAAACTTTTATAACTGACACAGTAAGTTAAAATGACATGTAATTTTTTATGACTTTATTATTTGTGGGGGGAAAAGCAGTTTATCATAAACTGAGTAAGTAAGGCTTTAGGATAGAAACCTGGATCCTCCATAACCATCTTCTTCTATCAATCAGCAAGTTTATATTAGGCACCCAGGGGAAAGGAAAACAAGCCCTTTACCCCTAAGGAGCTACCATTTTAGTTAAGGGGATGAGATTAATGTATATGCATGAACTGTTTATTAGTTTGGTATGAAACGGTATATAATTAAGTATTAAATTGCTGTAGACTTTTGAAGTTGGGATCAGTTTATGACAGGGCAGTGAATCAGATTTACTTTTTAGCTTCTGAAGACTAAGTGAAGTCGTACATGAACATCAGTGTAAGAACGGAATAAAAGCAAAAGAGCCTGCCCTGATTAAACTATGAGTGGGGGAGCTTAGAGCCAAAATAGTAATCAGTAAGTGAACATGAATTTTGAGTTTTATAATCTTGTACATTGAAGTGTAGTAATATATGTGTGTGTAAACAAACCTTACTGATTATGTACAATGAAGGGTATATCTTTAACACTATAACTAGAAGTAGCTTAACTATATAGCCCAGTGAACTTTTCTATATTATAATTACTATCAAGATATAGCCAATTTCCAACTCCCAAAGTCTTCCTCAAATGTCCTTCAACAGTCAGTACCCTGTCCCCAAAGATAATCACTGTTCTGACCTTATCACCATACTTGTTTTGCCTTGTTTTGAACTTAAATATTCCAACATTTTGTGAAATTCATTTATATTTATGTAGCAGTAGTTTGTTTTTCATTGCTGTACAGTATTCAATTGTATAGATACCCATTTAACTTTTTTTTTCTAATTTTTCTAATGCTGTCTACTATTGATGTATACTGGCTTCTTTTAGCTTTTGGTTGTATAAATCTGCTTTGACCATTCTTTTTATGTACATATCATACACACTACTTATTTTGGGTACATGGTTTTTCCCACAACATTTAATTACTGAAATTCTCAAAAATAAAGAGAAATTGACAGAATTTTTTGGACATCCATATTTCTGTGACTTAGATTCTATACATTTTGCTGTATTTGGTTTAACACCTTATCAGTCCATCTTATTTGTTGATGTATTTCAAAATAAATTGACAGTTTTCCAAAGTGGTTCCAGCAGCTTATACTCCTATCAGCTATGTAGTTCTATTTGCTCTGCATCCATACTAACACCTAGTATTTCTACATCTATACTAACACTTGGCATTGTAGTCTATTTTATGTTAGACATTTTGATAAATGTTTAGAAGTCTTTCATTGTGGTTTTTTTTTTTTTTTTAAGATTTTATTTATTTGAGAGAGGGAGGAAGGGTAATGGGAGAGGGAGAGGCAGGCTCCCTGCTGAGCAGGGAACGTGATGAGGAACCCAGTCTCAGGACCCTGGGATCACAGCCTGAGCCTAAGACAAGACACTTTGCCGACAGCCACCCAGGCACCCTCATTGTGATTTTAACTTGCATTTCCCTCATGGGAATGCATACCAATGTGCATACTAGTATATGGTCTTTTGTGACCGGCCTCTTTCACTTAGCATAATGTTTTCAGAATTCATCTGTGTTGTAACATGTATTAGAACTTCATTCCTTTTTATTGTGAAATAGTCCATTGTCTACCACATTTTGTTTAGCCATTGTTCAGTTAATGAACATTTGGGTTTCTGCTTTTTGGCTGTTAGAATGCTGCTATGAACATTTGCGTACAAGTTTTTATGTGGATGTGTTTTCATTTCTCTTTGGTATACACCTACTAGTGGAATTGCCATGTCATGTAATTCCATGTTTAACCTTTTGAGGAACTACCAAACTATTTCGAAATCTCACCATTTTACACTCCCACCCCCAGTGCATAGGAGTTGCAATTTCTGTACATTGGTTGCCAGATCTTATTATCTTTTTTATTATAGCCATCTTAGGGGCTACAAAGTGGTATCTCATTGTGGTTTTGATTGCATTTCCCTAAAGACTAACAGTGTTGAGCATCTTTTCAGGTGCTGGTTGGCCATTTGTGTATCTGCTCTGGAGAGCTATCTATTCAAATCCTTTACCTGTTTTTAATTGAGCTGTCTTTATTATTGAGTTGCAAGAGTTCTTTATCTATTCTAGTCCCGTGTAAGGTATGACTTGCAAAAGTTTTCTCCCCTTTTATGTTTTTTGTTTGTTTGTTTTTTTACTTTTTTGGTGGTGTTATTTGAAGCACAGAAGTTATCTTATGAAGTCCAATTTATTCTTCTGTTGTTTTGAGTTTTTGATGTTGTGTCTTAAAAGTTTTGCCTGACCCACAGTCACAAAGATTTACTCTTGTGTTTTATTTCTGGTTCTCAGCATTTTGAGTTTTGAGTTAAATTTTTTTTAAAGATTTTATTTATTTATCTGACAGATCATAAGTAGGCAGAGAGGCAGGCAGAGAGAGAGGGGAAAGCAGGCTCCCTGCGGAGCAGAGAGCCGGATGTGATGTGGGGCTTGATCCCAGGACCCTGGAATCATGACCTGAGCCTTAGACAGAGGCTTAACCCACTGAGCCACCCAGGTGCCCCCATTTTGAGTGAATTTTTAAGTAAGGCCCAAATTTAATTCTTTTGCAAGTGACTATCCTATTGTTATAGCACCATTTGTTGAAAAGAACATTCTTTCCCCATTGTCTTGGCATTCCTGCCTGAAATCAATCATCCATTAATGCAAGGGTTTATTTTTGGACTCTTCAGTTATGTTCCATTGATTTTTATGTCTATCCTTAATGCTAGTACTACACTAATTCTGTAATAAGTTTTGAAATCAGAAGTGTGAATTTTCCAACTTTGTTCTTATTCAACATTGTTTTGACTATTCTTGGTCCCTTTTAATTCCATATGAATTTTAGAATCAGCTGTCATTTTCTGTCAATAAGCTAGTTGGCATTTTGATGTGACCACTTGAACCTTTTTTTTGTTGTTTTTTTTTAAATGAACTGACATTGAAACATCATTATCTTCCAAAGTCCATAGTTTGTATTAGGGTTTGCTCTTCGTGTACACTCCGAGTTTGAATAAAGGTATATTGAGATAGATCCACCATTATAGATAGTATCATTCAGAATAGTTTCCCTGGCCTAAAAATCCTCTGTGCTTTACCTTTTCATTCCTCCCTCCTCCTAACCCCTGGAAACTACTGATCATTTTATTGTCATCATAAATTTGACTTTTCCAGAATGTCATGTAAATGGAATCCTACAGCATGGGGCCTTTACAGATTGTCACCTTTCATTTAGTAATATGCAGTTAAGGTTCCTCTGTGTCTACCCATGGTGTGATAGCTAATTTCTTTTTGGCACTGGATAGTATTCTGTGGTCTTGATATACCACCCACTAAAAGACATCTTGGTTGCTTTCAAATTTGGGCACTTATGAATAAAGCTGCCCTGAACATCCACTTGTAGGTTTTTGGGTGGACAGAAGTTTTCACCTCCTTGCAGTAAATACCATGGAACACAGTTGCTAGATCGGTTGTCGTACGAGTTTGTTTAGTTTTGGAGGAAACTGCCAAATTGTCTTAGAGTACCTGTGCCGCATTATATTCCCACCAGTGGTGAGTAAGATTTCTTGTTGCTCTACATTTGATACTGTCAGTGTTTCGGATTTTCCCATTCTAATAGGTGTATAAGGGTATGTTTTATTGGTTTTAATTTGCAATTCATAGTGCCTCTTGGTGTCCTCCTCCTCCACTTTAGGTGGGGCAGGATGGCAAGAGGGAGATGAGGTTGCATATTTCCCTTCTTCCGTGTAATAGGCTAAAGCATTTGGATTTGAGTATTTCCATTTGTTCAGATAGGTTAGACTCTGGTAAAACCTCTGCAGGTTGGCTCTGGCAAAAGTTTCTCCTGAGTGCAGGCCTCCTTTTCCCTCCCCCTGTTAGAAGCATGAGGGGATTTTTCTCCTGATATGTACTTTGAGGACTGGTAGAGCTCTTGAAGTGGTGCTAGATAGAGGTGAAGATAGAGGTGGTGGTAGAGCTCTTGAAGATAGAGGTAGTGGCACTCAGTCTTAACTCAGTCTTTCCACATTGAGCCTCCAGCTGTCTGTCAGTTACAGTGCAGGTTTTCCTACCCCGGCACTGGTTCTGCTCATGGGTTTCTGCTCTGGTAAGTTTCAATTTTCTGTATCCACTTGTCTGTTTCTCCCAATTTTGGGGTCAGCAGTTTGCCCTGTGACCTCACTTCTGTGACAGATAAAGAAAGAGTGGTTTATTTTTCAATTTGTTCAAATTTGTTGTTGTTGTTGGAGTGATGTGGCAGTGGCGGTTTGTAAGCTCCTTACATGCCAGACCAGAACCTAGACTTTCTTAATTTTCATAATCTATGAAAGTGAATATTATTCCATCTTCTAAATAAGAAACAGCCCTAGCAGCAGAGCCAGGCACCTGTGAAATTTGAGTTTTAGAGAGTAGAGGTATTTGTACATCATGGCAAAGGAACAGTGGAAGAATGAAAATGTAATAATACCAGGTTTGGCTCAAAGGCAATCATAATAACATGGGAGTCCATTTCTAGTAAAGTTAACCTGTCTGGAGAATGGGATATTGGAATGAAGTGGCTTTAACAGTGATAGTTGAGGTAATGAGACTCCTTTATAATGAAGTGAGTCTTCTAAAGATATTTTGTAAATCCTATAAGGTAGGTTTCATATAGCACAACAGTGTTCTGCTAAATTGACAAAAATACCCCTGTGCTTAACATCTATTTTATCATTTGAGGATAAGCACCCCTGCCAACTCAGAGCAGTATTGAAGGTAGCAAAGTGTGTTTTGGTGTTTACATGTCTTTTCTATCAATTGATGATTTCCCCTTCCTGTCTAACCTTTCTCAACCAAATCAATGTAAGAAATGGCATATTCATCATCAATTGGCATTAAGGTACTAGCTCCTGTCTATTAATTAAGGCTAATTGCAGTATAGTGTGGATGTATTTCATTTAGTGTTACCTCCACTAGTCATTTGTATCCTGGTTTTTATTGTATTTTTTTATAAAACTTTTTAAAAAAGATTTTATTTATTATTTGACAGAGAGACAGCAAGAGAGGGAACACAAGCAGGGGAAGTGAGAGAGGAAGAAGCAGGCTTCCTGCTAAGCAGGGAGCCTGATGCCAGGCTCGATCCCAGGATCCTGAGATCCTGAGATCATGACCTGAGCCATCCAGGTGCCTCTATTGTGGTATTTTTTTAAATATGGAAGTAATAGAAGTAGATTTGGAGCAAAGTGGCCTCTGAAGCTATAGGAATGAAATAGTCTATTCAGGGTAA
The DNA here is from genome assembly GCF_022355385.1 of Mustela nigripes. NCBI lineage: Eukaryota > Metazoa > Chordata > Mammalia > Carnivora > Mustelidae > Mustela > Mustela nigripes. Next base: position 40,700,481 of record NC_081570.1, read on the forward strand.
TGGAAGAGCAGGTAGGTTCAGAAAAGAGGTCTCTCAAAAGTAAAATTGGAGATGGGGTAGTAAAATCACACACAAGAATGTAATGGATCCAATTGTAGGAAGTATAATTGCAGTTAGATTTGTGGACTTACTAGTTTAAACAGGGATTTATTTTGGATAAGTTGGGGGTAGAAAACCTTCTAAAATGAATACATTATACAGTTTTAGCATTTTCATCAACACTTTTTTGTTCTAGTATACTTACCAAAGGTAGTAACGGTGTCTTAATGAGACTAATTCTCAACTGGGTCCTTTTTCAAACTTCACAACTCTCCCTTTTCATTGTCGCTCCTTCCCCATAAATCACTGAAATACTGACTTCTGAGCAGATTTTCATCTCATTTTATTGATTCAAAATAATTAGATTAGTTTATTATACTCCGGAAATAATAGAGGAGTGTCTCCAGAGTCGAATTTTGTAGAACATTTGTTACTGGGTGAAGCTTATTCTAATTTTAATTCTTGCACCTGCTTATTATCATTTTTTCCCCTCATTTTCTTTTCCCACTGTCAGATTGTTCTTCATCTGCTGTTAATGCATCTGCGCTTGCTGTGCCTCTCATTCTGCTTATTGAAAAACCGGATAATCAAGCTTGTCATAATATTTCCTAGCAGCTGCCAATAGAAAGATCCCAAATGCAGTACCTATGACTAAAACAGCATTTTTATTTGTGAATAAAGCATTTGGGATTTGGATACGTGTTACCTTTTTTAAAATGTATTTTTAAGATTTCCTTGGCTCAAATTTGCTTAAATAAATCAGCGTTAACATGAATTTCACATGCATATGAGAGTAGAAAAACTGAAACAAGGAAGAAACCTTAAATACTGAGGTACTTATCAGTGTTTCATTTTTCACATATGCCCCTCCCTCTCTCTTCTTTACACCTGTCTTTCATTATCTAGAATTTTCTCTCACTAGATTGTATTTCTTAAAGTGTTTTTTATCCCTTAAAACATGCTTTAATTAGCTATGCTTTTTTATAAGCTCTAAATTCTTAAGCTCATTGTAATCTTCAAACTGATGAATACTTACCCTTAGGTTCCACAGAGCCCTATAAGGTCCTGGATGGAACTGCATTTTAAGATAACTGATTTCCTTGGTAATCTTATGTATTTATTCAAAAACACTATCTGAGAAGTGGTCTGTAACTTTCACCAGACTGTCCTCGAAGTTTTCTATGCCAGAAAGACAGTTAAGAATCCCTGAGAGGCAGTCTCTAGTTGCAAGTCATGAGCTCGTATCACTGCTGCCAGAAACCACAAAGCCTTTGGGGTTTGAGCCACAGAGTTCTGATATGTGTGTGGTATAGGAATTCAGTTAAATTTTGTTGTTGCAACACTGTTAGGTAAATTGTCAGACCTCATTTATGAAATGAGTCCATTTAAAAATAGCTGAAATTCTGAAATCTATTGAAAATCAACTTGAAGTATAATTTTTTAAGTCATGAATGAAAATTTTTAATATCACAAGGAAAATGGCAGCATCATAATTTCAAAACAATTGCCACGATTATGGGCTTTAAACATTTCTTGGCACCTCAATAAAAAGTACATTTTATATCGTGCTTCTGTTTATAAAAACAGGAACAAAGTTCATAAAACAGTGTTGACCCTTCGATATATTCTGTATACTTTATTTCATCTTCTAAAAAGTCCTTTGATCTCTAAAACTGATTTTATAACTCCCAGTAGATTTTGACTGTTTAGAAAACATTCCAAGATGTAAAGCCAAAAAGATAAGATTGTGAAATACATTAAAATATTTTGCATGTCTAGCATCTCAAACAGGATCTCTTAGGAATTCGAACATGGTCTGTTTGTAAAGCAGTATTTTAGAGAAGTGGGTACATGTTTGCACCCTGGATGTAGTCATTAAGCTCCTTGGTGCTTGATCCTTTATGTTTATTATCGTTGTTAAGGATTTTGTACTTTATCATAAAGCAGTGGAAAACTAGCCACTAAAGGATTTTAAATGGGGTTATGGGTCAGATGGTTATGTAAATTAGATTTGTATTTGAAAGATCTCTGAAAACAAATAGGAAGAGGATAGTAGACAAGACTAGTTAGGAAGCCCCTGTATTAGCTGATAATTATTGGGTAGGGTGTTGGCAATAGAGATGAAGAGTTATGAATGAATAGTGTTGATAGTTAAGAAAAAGCAATTTAGTAATGGATTATATGGAAAGAATGTAGCCAGAATATTAGGATATAGGAAGAGAAAGAACAGGATGTATTGGGAGAAGACTGGCTGTGAAGGGCTATAGGAATAGGGCAATAATGGAATGTGGAATTGAAGGAGATAAGTTTGTTTTAATGAGAAGGAATTGATCATATTTATAACCTGATGGGAAGGATCTAGTGAAAAAAGGTTGAATAGGGAAAGCAGCAAAAACCTACAGTGTAAGTTTTCAGAGAAGGTGGAAGCACATAGAATCCACATAAAAATAGACGAATTGGCCTACACAAAAGAAAACAATTGTGTTTTTATGTATAAATTTATAATTATAATTAAAATTATATTTTAATAATTAAATGATCCATTCAGTTAGTCAAATTCTGTTAGAGTATAAATGAAACATCTTATTTATGTTTTGTAGCCGCTCAGTTCCATATCCCATAGGTGGCTAATGTTTTTTGTGGATCCAAGAGATTTATACACATACAAGCAGATACAGGAAGGGCTCCTTCCTGACCTCCCTTTACACAGAAAGCCTACTACATACACAATTCTGCACCTTGCTTTTTTCCATCCTCGTCAGTATATGAAAAGCTTTATTCTTCTATAGGGCTGAAGTAATTGTATGTAATGTATTTAACCAGTTCCCTATTTGGACATTTAGGTTGTTACTGTACTTTTGATAGTACTTCTGTTTTTAACAAGATGGAAAGACTAACTGAAGGTAGGTACACATGTGGGCAGGGGTGTAAGTTTGACTCTGGGACATCTAAGGGACCTCAGTGATTTGAGTGCAGAATGAGGTGGTCTATTTTGGGACCAGCAAATAGAAATGGAATATTTAGGGTTAAAGAGCTGATGTGTGGAGATTTATATTTGGTCAAATAAGCAGGAATTCATTTAGGGAAATATGATCCAGTTATGGAGGTGAGGAATCACTGAATTAGAGTTGGAGACAACAGCCAGGAAAATTCCTGAAAAGTACATGTTTTGTCAATTGAAATTCACTTTCAGAAGTTAGCTTTAATAGAGAATTAGGACTACTATTGGTAGCTTCAAATGGGAACTCTCCATTCACTGTTAAATGGATCTGGCCCATCTAGAGGGTAAGAACTGTTTTGGGTTCTTAAAACTAAAAGCCGTTACTGCCTAATTTGCTAAGCATTTCAGTTTTCTACTGTTTTTCAGTTCTAGACTAGTAATTTTAATCTAGAATAGAAACATTGATTAAGCCTAAATTATTATTTGTTTGCAAAGTGACTGAAGACACCTTCAAAGTGGTTATGATTTTTTCAGCAACTTCAAGGTATCTCTGATGTCACTCATACTGGTGGATACCAAGTATAACATAAAAACATGAAACGGTACAAAGTCATAGGTATGGTGCTAGAGGAGGATTGAAGTAGGAGAGGGAACTTGGTTAGTTGTTTCAGAGGGCTTCTGGAGTGTTCAGTTCTCAAATCAAGACTTCCCTTACTTCATTATTTGAATTTTCCCTCATATTACTTCAAATGGTTTTTCTCTTTCTATGGCAACAGTCTTAGGCCCATGTGTTTCTTAATCCTTGCAGTGTCTGCAATCCAAATATTTAAGAACATTTGATGTCCCCTACTTTTGGAAATTTGAATGGATACGACAAGGTCACACAGAGCTCTTTTGTAACACCAGACTGAACCAAATTTTTCTCACTTATGGTACACAACATATGTATGTACCTATCTCCAGTTAGTCTTTCTTGTTAAAATAGAGGTGCTATCAAAAGTACAAGTCATTGCGAAACCAGAGAGGGAGGTAAGCTAGCTGTAAGAGACTCTTAATCTCAGGAAATAAACTGAGAGTTGCTGGGGTGGTTGGGGGGTGTGAGAGGGATGGGGTGGCTGGGTGATGGATGTTGGGGAGGGTATGTGCTGTGAATTGTGTAGGACTAAAGAATCACAGACCTATACCCCTGAAACAAATAACACATTATATGTTAATTTTTAAAAAGGAAAAAAATACAAGTCATTGGATTTCATTACATTCTAAACCAAGAGTGGTTTGTGAACTGAAAATATTTTTAAGTTTGTTAAACGATGCTTTGTAGTTTTATACTTTAAGTGTAAAAAACAAAATTAATTTCCACTGATTCATATACCTTTGCATCCCAAGATGCATTGTTGAAACAAAATATTGTTTAGGTAATATTCATACTGTACATGCAAATATATATTTGACTGATTCACTATTTATATCTTAATAAAATGGGATTAATACATGCTACAGTGCAGATGAACCTTGAATGCATTATTCTAAGTGAAAGAAGCCAGACCCAAAAAGGACACATATTCTGTGATTCCATTTATGCTATATACAGAATAGTCAAGTCCATAGAAGTAGATGGTGGCCCTGTGGCAGGGGAGAAGGGGGAATGGGTGGTACTACCTAATGGGCACAGAGTTTTATTTGGGGGTGATTATAGAATTTTTGAAGTAGATAAAGGTAGTAGATGCACAGCAGTGTTGATGTACTAAAGGTTACAGAATTGTTCTCTTTAAATTAATGGTTAATTTTATGTTATGTGAATTCACCTCCATTTTTAAAAAGTAGAATTAGACTACACTGTATACAAGTCATATTCTTAGCAGAATTAGATATACCTTATGAACTGTCTCTGTTTTGCTTTCACTTTCTTTTCAGCTTAAAAATTGGATTTTTAAAAAAAATTTTAATTTATTTAATCCCTACACCCAATATGGGTCTTGAACTCATGACCTCAAGATGAAAAGTTGCATGCTCCCCTGACTGAACCAGCCAGGCACCCCTATATTTTTTTATTTACTTTTTAAAATTTATCATTTTATTTAAATTTAAATTCAGTTAATTAACATGATGTATTGGTTTCAGAGGTAGAAGTCAGTGATTCATCAGTCTTATATAATACCAAGTGTTCATTACATCACATGCCCTCCTTAATGTCTGTCACCCAGTTACCGTATCCCCTCACCTCCCTCCCCTTCAGCAACCCTCAGTTTGTTCCCTATGATTAAGAGTCTCTTATAGTTTGTGTCCCTCTCTAGTTTCGGCTTGATTTATTTTTCCTTCTCTTCCCCTATGATCTTGTTTTGTTTCTTAAATTCCACATATGACTGAGATCATATGGTAATTGTCTTTCTCTGACTTCACTTAGCATAGTACCCTCTAGTTCCATCCATGTTGTTGCAAATGGCAAGATTTCATTTTGTGTGATGGCTGAGTAGTATTCCATTGTATATACATAGCACACCTTTTTTTTTTTTTTAATTTTTAAGATTTTATTCATTAGAGAGAGCAAGATCATGAGCAGGGGAATGGGTAGAGGGAGAAGCAGACTCCTCCCACTGAGCAGGGAGCCTGATGCAAGATTCAGTCCCAGGACGCTGGGATCATGACCTGAGCCAAAGGCAGACACTTAACCTACTCACCCACCCAAGCCACCCAGGCAGCCATATACCACATCTTCTTTATCCACACTCATCTGTCGATAGATATCTGGGCTCTTTCCATAAGTTTGTCTGTTGTGGACATTGCGGCTATAAACATTGGGGTGCATGTGCTCCTTCAGATCACTACATTCGTATCTTCGTAAATACCCAGAAGTGCAATTGCAGGGTCATAGCGTAGCTCTGTTTTCAACTTTTTGAGGAACCTCCACACTGTTTTCCAGAGTGGCTGCACCAGCGTGTGTTCCCACCAACAGTGTAGGAGGGTTTCCCTTTCTCTGCATCCTCACCAATAACCATCTTTTCCTGATTTGTTAATTTTAGCCATTCTGACTGGTGTGAGGTGGGATCTCATTGTGATTTTGATTTGTATTTCCCTGATGCCAAGGGATGTTGAGCATTTTTTTATTTGTTGGCAATTTGGATGTCTTCTTTGGAGAAATGTCTGTTCATGTCTTCTGCTCATTTCTTGACTAGATTTGTTTTTTTTGGATGTTGAGTTTGATAAGTTCTTTATAGATCCTAGATACTAAACCTTTATCTGATAAGATAGTTGCATATATCTTCTCCAATTCCATAGATTGCCTTTTGGTTTTGTTGACTGTTTCTCTCCTTTGCTGTGCAAAAGCTTTTTATCTTGATGGATTTCCAACAGCTCATTTTTGCCTTTGTTTCCCTTGTCTTTGGAGATGTGTCTAGCCAGGAGTTGCTGCAGCCACTACAGAGAGATTGTTGCCTGTGCTCTTTTCTAGGATTTTGGTGGATTCCCGTCTCACATTATGTCGTTCATCCATTTTGAGTCTATTTTTGTGTATGTTGTAAGGAAACAGTCCAGTTTCATTCTTTTGCATGTGACTGTTCAATTTTCCCAACATCATTTGTTGAAGAGACTATTATTTTTCCCCATTGGACATTATTTCCTGCTTTATCGAAGATTAGTTGACCATAGAGTTGAGAGTCCATTTCTGGGTTCTCTATTCTGTTCCATTGATCTATGTGTCTGTTTTTGTGCCAGTATTATACTGTCTTGATGACTACAGCTTTGTAATAGAGCTTGAAGTCTGGAATTGTGATGGCACCAGCTTTGGTTTTCTTTTTCAACATTCCTTTGGCTATTCAGGGTATTTTCTGGTTCCATACAAATTTTAGGATTATTCCAGCTTTGTGAAAAAAGTTGATGGTATTTTGATAGGGATTGCATTGAATTTGTAGATTGCTCTAGGTGGTATAGACATTTTAACAATATTTGTTCTTCTAATCCATGAGCACAGAATGTTTTTCTATTTCTTTGGGTCTTCCTCAATTTCTTTCATGAGTATTCTATAGTTTTCTAAGTACAAATCCTTTGCCTCTTTGGTTAGGTTTATTCCTAGGTATGTTATGGTTTTGGGTTCAGTTGTAAATGGAATCGACTCCTTAATGTCTTCTGTCTCATTGTTAGTGTATAGAAATGCAATTGATTTCTGTGCATTGATTTTGTATCCCGTCAGCCTTCCCTATAAATTGGATGTTTTAGTGATAACTTAAAATCAGCTATTTACTTAATGATACCAACTTTATAAAGTTTTCTTTTAATAATTGCAAATTGAATATGATTACATTGAAATAAAAATTAACTCATATTTTCATATTTTATAATAAATAAACTCATTTATTACATTGAAATAAAAATTAACTCATATTTTCCTAACTCTAATGCAACCATAATTAACATTTCAATGTGTATATATGAGTTTTTCAAATACAGATTTTTAATGTATTCATAATAGCACTCTAATATTTTTGCATCCTTTTACTTTTTACTATCACTTTATAAGCAGTTTCTCACCTTGCCACAGTCTTTAGAGCTCTAGTTTTTGTTTTTTTCTGTTTTTTATTTTTTTTTAAGATTTTATTTATTTGAAAGAGAGAGAGAATGAGGACGAGAGGGAGAGCACATGAAAATGGGGAGGTCCAGAGGGAGAAGTAGAGCTGGGAGCCCGGTTTGCTACTCCTGGGAGATCATGACCTGAGCAAAGGCAGTTGTTTAACCAGCTGAGCCACCCAGGTTCCCTAGAGCTCTAGTTTTTTAAAGCTGTTACATATTAAGTTTATATTATTCACCTGTTATTGATTTTACAAGGTAAATTTCTTGATTCCTGGTAGTGGTAAAGGTAGAGGAAGTGGTTGAATGTGTTTCTCACGTAGAAATTACGGGGAAAGGAGTAAATTGTCAGTTTCAGTTTGAAAATATCTTATAGCTGGCCATCTCTGTTTACATCGCTGGATAACCCTGCTTAGATCAACTTCACATTTGGGTTCTAAGATTAATCTGTAATCTCTAGTAATTCTAACTTGTTTTATTTATATTCTACTGTTGGGGTTAGGTTAGGAATCTTTTTTTTTTTTTTTTTTTTTTTTTTTTTTTAGGTGCATTATCAAGAGAACTTAAGTACCCTGTATTCCATGTTCTGCTAATCTCCATTTCTCTTACCGGTTAAAACAGTTTCTTGATGATCTGATTGTGAAATTGAACTTGAGGAAGAATCCAAAGATTAAACCTGATTTTCCACTTTCAGACATTGAGGTGCTGATGCTGACACTTGGTATTTCATCTAGTCTCAACATTGAGATCCAGGGCATTCTCTGTATTTGTGTCTAAAGAGGATGATGATGAATGACAGCTTTAATTTTCCTTGTTTCCTGTGTTAGGATATATTACATAAAACACATATAAACAACTAGAAGGCAAGTGTTAGGGATATGGTATTGAATAATGCATTAGAAAGTAGGAACCACCTATGTAGAAGCTGTAGCAACTGATAGGACTAGAGGAGATAGAAAATCTTTTTGGTCAGACTAATTTTAGGCATCCTTAAGACACCCTGGTTCCTTCAGATAAGCAGTCTTGTAAGATTCTTACTCCTTTCACCTGTACCCCAAAATATTTCACTAGGCTTCTAAGGAAAATATCTCACATTAAAATGTAGGCCTTTTCAGAAAAACTTTGAAAAAATGGTGCTGGGACATCTGCATGTCCACATAGAATGTAGATAGACCCCTTTCTCACATCATATATAAATATTAACTCAATTGTTCATGTACCTAAACATAAGAGCTAAACCTGCATAGCTTTTAGAAAATTTTGGAGTAAGTCTTCATGACCTTGATTTAAGTAAAGCCTTCTTGGATGTGGTACCAAGAAACAACAGTGACCCAAAAATAGATAAGATGAACATCATCAGAATTTAAAACTTGTGCTTCAGAGGATACCATCAGGAAATTGAAAAGACAACGCATAGAATGCAAGAAAATATTTACAAATCTTTTATCTGATAAGGGATTAATGTCCAGGATTTGTAAACATCTCAAAAACAAAACCCAATTTCAAAAAGGGTAAGGGATCTGAATAGACATTTCTCCTAAGAAGAAATAAAAATGACCAGTCAGCACATGAAAAGATGCTATTATTTGCTGTCAGGGAAATACAAATCAAAACCACTAGGATGGCTGTAATAATAATTAAAAAAATAAACAAGATTTGGTAATGATGTGGGAAAATTGGAACTCATACACTGCTGCTGGTAATGTAAAATGGTACAAGTACTTTTTGTTGTTGTTTTTACGTTTTTTAATGTGAATTTCAGTATACGTACAAGTACTTTGGAAAAGAATTTGGTAGTTCCTCAAAACATTGAACATAGTTGTCAAGTGACCCACACTACTCCTAGGTGTATACCCAAAAAACATGAAAATATATCCACATAAAAAGTCACACACAAATGCTCATAATAGCTAAAAAGTGGAAACAACCCAGATGCCAATAAATGACTAAACACATTTATACAACTGGTGGTGTGTACATGCAATGAAATATTACTCAACAATAAAAAGAGATGAAGTTCTGATACATAGTACTACATGGGTAAATTTTGAAAGCATACTGTTTTAGGCCTCCAAAGACCACATTAATATGATTTCATTTATATGAAATGCCCAGAGAAAACACATAAGTGGTTGCCTAGGCTGAGGAACTTGGGGAAAAATGATGAGTGACTGCTGATAGATACAGGGTTTCATTTGGTGATGATGAAAATGTTCTGAACCTGTGATAATGGTCACATAACTCTGTGAACATACTAAAACCACTGAACTGTATACTTTAAATGAGTTAGTGCTGTCATGTGAATTATAGTTCAGTAAGTGTTATATTAAATGTAGACCTTTATCTTATAGTGGTACTGTATTTCCTCAGTTCTGGGATGTGTACTTTTCATAAAATTTTTTGATGTTTTTTGGGGTGCCTCCCAGGTTTAATTAGAGGAATGTGTTGCTCTTGATCTTGGGATTGCAGTTTAAGCCCCACATTGGGTGTAGAGGTTACTTAAAAAAAATAATAAAACTTCCCAATGCTTTTTGAAATCAGAATGTGTATTTTAATTGATGTGTACATTTAATGGACTGGTCTTCCATATAGCCTCAAACTTCGAATCCAAGAAATAGACCTTTTAAAGAATTTTGCAACATTCTTAAATTGAAGTTACACAATTTTTGGAGGAAATTAATGTTTATTGGTGATGTTAGCCTTAGTCCTTCAAAAAATAACCTTTAAAGAGAAGGGTGAGGTTATCTGTTAGAGAACTTAGTGTAGTAAATGCAATACCAGACTTCCTGAGCTCCAAAGCCAACTTTGGCTGCTAAACTTATTCTTTTCGGAATTAATACCATTTTTTTAAGTTCTCATTTTTTAACTCCTTAAAGGCTATGCATATTCTGCCTCTGGTTGGTTTTGCAAAGAATTCTTGGGCCTGTTACTCCTAGCTTTCAAATAGGCTTATATTTGCATCTGCCATTTAAGAAAGACAGTTACTGAAAACTATTATTCATTGAACTGTTAAAATTCAAAGATGGAATGCTTACATGAAAAATTCTAGTATTTTTTTGGTTGTAGCAAAGCAGTGGTTCCAACAGTAACTCACACATTAAGTCAGAAGAATAGCTCTTGGCCCACAACTATGCTGGAGATCTGCCCCACTTGGTAAAAAATTCTTTATCAATAATTGGGTGCCATTTCCCCTCTGAAAACAAGTTTGCTTGATGAGAAGAAAAAGGTAGCCCTAATTTAGGAACGAAAATGGTGGTGGTGCTTAGGAGACTCTTATTTTAAACAAAAGTAACTTGGAGGAAAGATGCTGTCATTTAATAATACGCATGGATTAGAAGCAGAAACCTGTCAAGGAACCAAGACAGCCACTCTCAGGGTTTATTTGTGGGCTCTACTAATGTCTGCTTCACTCAGCATTTCTGATCTATCTTTAATACATATGTCTCCTCATAACCCCAGTTTTTACCTGCCTCTTATTTGCTGCTTGATGACCTTTCAGGTCAGTTGATTGAGTTTTCCAATTCTAAGAGAATAAAGAATCTGATTGGTTCACCCTCTTTCAGCAGTCAGGTCTAAGTCATCAAATGTTGGGTAGTCTATGGCGCCTTCGGAATGTATGCCTGTCCCAGAAGTTGCCAAGTCATGGGCAGTGGAGAGAGAGTATGGAGCTGTGGGTGAGGTAGCTATCTTCACATATTTACTATCTCTGGATTCCCCTACTTTAAGGGATTTAGGTTTCAGAAGGATAGAGACCTTACCCAGTTACTATATTCCTTTACCTAAAATAGCATTGGAAGTATCGTTGGGTATTTAAGAAATACTTCAGTTGATGCTTGGGCTCAGTGTGACCTTGATTTCAGTTCTCTTGATCTTTAGATAAATGAATAAGCTTATCTAATGACTTGCTAATGCAGAATGCCTGTGGCGATAATGCCTTCCAACCCTCCCCCAATTAAGATACTGTAAATAACCCTGTATAGTAAGTGCCTAGTGAATATTTATGTAGTGAAAAGAAGTTAAACTTTTCATTTAAAAAAAAAAAAAAAGCAAACATGGTGCGCCTGGGTGGCTCAGTCAATTGAATGTCCGATTCTTGATTTTGGCTCAGGTCGTAATCTCAGGGTTGTGGGATTGAGTCCTGCTTCAGGCTCCGAGTTCAGTAAGGAGTCTACTTGAGATTTTTCTCCCTCTCTCAGATAAGGGGCACCTGGGTGCCTCAGTGGGTTAAATAAGCCTCTGACTTCAGCTCTGGTCATGATCTCAGGTCCTGGCATCATGCCTCAAGTGGGGCTCTGTGCTCAGGGGGGAGCCTGCTTCTCCCTCTCTGTTACCCTCTCAAATATATAAAATTGTTTTTAAAAAGTTAAATCTTTTTTTAAAAAATAAGCAAGTGCCAAACCACCTCCATGGAAGTAGTGTTTTTCTTCCATGCAGATCACTCTAGTTTGTATACTTTCTCAACAAATATGACATATCATTTGTCATATCATTGACAGAATGCTCTCTCTTTTCCCCATATTTGTATAACTGTTATCTTTTTTTGATTCAGGAATTGCATTAATGCTAATCTTTGAGGAGTATTTTTATTTGGCTGGTTGGTGGTTTGGTTTGGGGGTTTGGGGGTCATGATTCACTGAATATCAGAGTTAAAATATGCGAAGAGACTGTCCATTCCAAATCCTTCATTTTATGGCCTTAAATTTCAGTCTGGCAAATTCAGAGAAAACATTCCCAGTAGGAGACTGCAGCTGGGGAGGGGGTGGTGCCAGCAGCAGTTTGTGAGGCAGTAAGGAGAAAATCAGAAGAGCTCTTACTTCCTACTGGAGGAAAGGATACAGCTTTTGGTGACAAGCTGCATTCTTTAGCAGTGACTTTATTTTTCCTTTACCACAAACCAGACTTGTACTGTTTCCAGCCTCAGCACATTATTTAGGCACTTACCCACTGCATTGTTTTAGTTTCTGAAAATTGTATCATATTCCCTAAATTGGGTCCAATTTTTAATGCACTGCCTTTCAAATAGACATGTTTACATTTTGATATGTTTGTCTTTCTTGGCTTCTGCACTCCCTAAGATTAGGGCCCATTATACTTTCACAGCATTCATCATTTTATAGATGCTTTATTACATATTAGCAAAAACATTATATATTAACAAATAATTAACAGACATTATCTATTAACAAACAACTGCTTCAGAGTTTTCACATCAGAAGGTCAGACCTTGCTTTTTATGTGACTGACCCTGTCTTTTCTCTATGCTGTCTCAGTGTATTTTGTAATCCTTTGTTCCTTTTCTGTTCTACCCCCTCCCGTGATGCTCCATTTCTTTTCCTAACACACTTTAATTTTAATTCTTTTCCTTTATTATGAATTCTTTTTTTTTTTTTTTTTTGCATGAAGATGTGAAGAATTAAAGCATCCAGGAGAAAGATGTTTAAATTTATTTGATTATATTTCCTTCTCTTATGGAAATTTCCCCTTCCTCAAAATTTAAATTCACAGGGCAAGTACATGTGTCTCCTATCAACATTGAGGAAATGGTAGTTAAGATTATATCAAAGACATTAGGGGCATCTGGGTGGTTCAGTGGGTTAAACCTCTGCCTTTGGCTCAGGTCATGATCTCAGGGTCCTGGGATCAAGCCCCACATCAGCTTTCTGATCATCGGGGAGCCTCCTTCCCCCTCTCTCTCTGCCTGCTGCTCTGTCTACTTGTGATCTCTCTCTCTTTCTGTCAAATAAATAAATATATTTTTAAAAAGATTATAAGACATTAAAGTAAATGATGGAAATAAAGGGAAGGAGGGCAAGTCAGAGAAATCGGGAAGGATGGTCATGTCCTTATAGGAAGGCTCAAATAGTGAGTCCCTGTGTTAGTAGGTACTTCAAGTACATTTTCTTGGTTATTCCTTACAACACTCTTAAGATAGGTATTCTCTTTTTCTGAGGTGGAATTTTAGGCCTAGAGTTACTGAGTAACTTGCCTAGGGTTGCATACCTGTTGAGTGCCAGAGCTGAGATTACATGAAATGTCCATGTTCTTTCCACTGTACTCTGTCATTAACCTTTGGTAGGCATATAAATTCTGAGTTTGAGAAGGACTGTAGAAGTAAAAAAATAGTTTGATTTTGAATGTATTGAAGTTCCTATGAGATAGGTAGGTAGAAATTTAAGAGGCAACAAATCAGGTATTGTCACTTCGAGGAGTGTGGGATATAATTTACATTGAGTTTTCTTTTTGGTTTTGTTTAATCCAAATCATTAGCAGTTTTTTTCATAGCATGTTTACAAAATCCTGGTATGAATATATGACATGGACTATAGGAACATGAGTGCTTTGATATAAATCATTTGGTTATCCAGTAATGTTTATCAAATCCCTATGATGTTCCAGATATTGTGAGTAAATATTATACATTGGTAGGCAAAACAGACACAGTCCCTGCCCTTATCAAGCTTATAGTCTAGTGATGAGGAAGTATAATAATCAGATAATTATGCAGATAATCATACACCTTTTTAGCGTAAGCACAAAATACCTCATGAATTATATCATAGGGCAGCCAAGTGAACCACACTGGAAGGCCCCAGCATTTATGTTAATTAGCAGTTTAGTGATTTAGATGTTCATGAACTGATTCATAGTATTTTTCTAGTAAGTGCCCTTGTACATTGAAAATGATTAATTTGTAAACATTTTCAGTAAGTATTCACAATCTTATTTAGAGTTCACATTTGGGGGAGTGATGGAAGGTAGGTACTATTATCAATCATGTAGAATATACTTAGCAAGAAAAAAACTGTATAATCCCAATATTATGGCATGTACACTAACTTTATTAAGTATTTAGCAATTGACTAGGCATTCCAGGAAATGTAAAGAAACAGGAATGAAAAAAAACACTGGAGTAAATCAATGGGTAATTGTTCTTAGCTATTAGTAGGTAAGATTTTTAATTGACCTTTTATTCATGTGCTGGTTCAGTGAGAAGCAAAACGAATTCTTATTGTGGATCTTACAGTCTGGTGGGGAAGACAAACATGCAAATTATAACTAAATGTAAAATCATAACAGATATGGCAGATGCTGTGAAGAAAAGTTACTCTAAATCCTGTTAGAGAGGAGAATGTTAGTTAGGACGGGTTTCTGAGATGGTAGAAGTTTAACTGAGCTCTGAAGGAAGAAAAGGCATTATTTAAGCAGAGTGGTGGTGGAGGAGAGTGTTTCATGCAGAGTACAGCATGCACTGTGACTTCCTGTAGGAGAGATCCTTGCTCTCAAAAAGGAGTTGAAGGAAAACCATGGGGCTAGAGAGCAGCGAGTTGTTAGATGAGGAAGGAGGGCAGGTGGGTACCCAGACTATTCAGGGCTTTGGAAGTCTTATTAAAGACTTTGGCCTCCATCCTAAGAGCAGTGGGAAGCTATTGAAGGAAGAAGGTCTTCTAGATATGTGTGAGGACGGCATAGAATAGAGTCAAATCTGTTTTGAAAGGACTGCTCTAACTTCTGGACAGAGAACAAATTGAGATTTTGCTGGCTAGTATTTTACACCAGGGACGAAATGGGAACTTAGACTAGAATATTAGTAATAGATATGAAAAGAAATAAACAGATTCTGTCAGTTTTTCAGTAGAAAATTAACTCACAAGAACTTGGAAGACTAAGGGGGAGGGAGGTGTCAAGGATGTCTTCCTTACAGAACTAGAAAGATGGTCCTGTCATTCAGTGAGATAGAGAAGCCTAAATGAGGGACCATGTTGATTTTTGGACATGTTGAATTTGAGGCATTTTGAGGACATTTGAGTTGGAACTGTGAAGTAGAGCCTATAATTTAAAAAGGATATTTAGGGGTGCCTGGGTGGCTCAGTTGGTTAAGTGTCTGCCTTTTGCTCAGGTCATGATCCGTGGGTCCTGGGATTGAGCCCCATTTTGGGCTCTCTGCTCAGCAGGGAGCCTGTTCCCCCTCTCTGTCTGCCTGCCTCTCTGCCTAGTTGTGATCTCTGTGTCAAGTAAATAAATAAAATCTTTTTAAAAATTTTTAAAGAGATTTAGACTGGAATATAAACTTGTGAATCATTTATATTGAAGTGGTAATTTTCTTTGTCTCCATGGACATAGTTATTAAGTGAAGGGTGTAGGACAGAAAGAGAGGCCAAGACAAAATCAGTCACATTAGTGATTCCAAATGCAGTCATATTCTGAGATACTGGGGATTAGGACTTCAACATAGGAATTTTAGGGGACACAGTTCAGCACAAAACAACATCTCTATCTTAAAAGTGTTTTTCTGTATGCTAAGTAATGTTCAAAATAATAGTTCCTTCAGGGATCTTTTAAAATTTACTTTGAGAAAAGGAATAAATCACAAATACTTGTGTAACCACCATTGTCAGAACATACCATTTTCACGTAGAATTTTTTTTCCACAAAGAATTTCTTCTTTTTTTTTTAAAAGATTTTATTTATTTGACAGAGAGAGCGAGCCAGAGATCACAAGTAGGCAGAGAGGCAGGCAGAGAGAGAGGGAGAAGCAGGCTCCCTGCTGAACAAAGAACCTGATGCAGGGCTCAATCCCAGAACCCAGAGATCATGACCTGAGCTGAAGGCATAGGCTTAACCAACTCACCCACCCAGGCACCCCACCACAAAGAAGAATTTCTAATGAATGTGGCCAAATAAACTGAAAAGAAAGGAGTCAATGTGAGAATTATCCATCACTCTGAACGTTATGTAGATTATTCTTCGATTTCATAGGAGGATTCACAGCACCTAGCATATAGTTGTAATCATAGCTCTGATTTACTGTGGCAAAAGAATACAAATCAAAATCAGCAAAGGAAAAAGGAGCATGAGTTCATAGGAAACAGGCACAAGTTTCCAAGGATCCTCTCATAGTGGAGTCACACAGGATACACTTAATTTCCCCAGCATTGAGTTGTGCCAGTATGTGTCAAGGGTTGTCTTACCAGGGGACCCGAAAATACTGAGTAGGCACCCATTGCTTAGGGCATACTAAAATTCCAGACTCCCAGGAGGGAAGCAGATGTTCAGCATAAATCATATTATTTAGACAGTGTTTAGGTAGTGAGCCATCAATTAGGAAATGGTGAGAACTGTCCCAGAATCCATATCTCTTAAAAATTGGCTTTTTTACTATCCATGTCTTATCTTCCATTCACTGTCTTCCAGCTGACTTTAGAAGTAAGATTCCATCTTGCTACCTAGAAAATACCATTGGATCTCTAGTCTGTAAATAGTAACTCATACAACAAGCCATTTTAACAAGTATGATGGAAATTAAAGTAAGATGGACGTGTTAAACAGAACAGTGAGGCCATATCCATCTTTAAAATATCAGCAATTCTTAAATCATTTCATTCCCTCTATAGCTTTCTGAAAAGGTATATAAATTGAAATTAGTATGTTGAATCATTTTAAATATCTCGGTAGTGCTTAGAGGGTTCCTTTGGTTTAATAAAAAATACCAAAGAAATACATCCATAATATATATAATTAAAAGATAGGGGGGTTATTTTTTATTTTTTAGGGGTTTTATTTTTAATATCTATTAATATGTTTCTTCATTAAGTAGAGCTTTCCTTTTCTATTCTTTCTTCTCTGTACACATATGAACCATAAGACCAAGGAAATATAGCCTCTTAAAGTACATGCTTAGAGATTATTACCTCTAAAACAAATTCTTTGTTTGTAGTAGGTATGTTCAGGGATTTTGGAGACCCTTATTACCCATAGTCTTGTACCAGTTTTTCCAGTGTGACTTCTATGTGTCATCTTGTGCCACCTAGTCAGGTGGACTGGGACTGAGAAACAGGAGGGTAGCCTCATCTGGAAGTGGTAACCCAAGGGTTGAAAAACTCCACCCTGGCAGGAGTCTTAACAGAGGTCAAAGAATTTGTATTCAGGGACAAGCCAGAGAGCCAGGGACAATAGCTGTTAGCTTAAAGTCTGCAAACCAGAGTCACTGGTGATGGGGAGAAAACAAATGGTTAGAATAACTTGGAAATGTTGACATTTATAAAGCTCTTTGTTATCTTATGATTGTATCATCACCCTGTAAAGTGGTGCTATTATCTTTATTCAAAGATAGAGACTGCTAAAGATATTAAAAGTGACCATAGTAAGTAACAGGCTCCAGTCTTATAATTTAATTTTTTACGTTAAAAGTCCCATATTCTTGGGGCACCTGGGTGGCTCAGTAGCTTAAAGCCTCTACCCTCAGCTCAGGTCTTGATCCCAGGGTCCTGGGATCGAGCCCTGCGTCAGGCTCTCTGCTCAGCAGGGAGCCTGCTCCTCCTCTCTCTATATGCCTGCCTCTCTGCCTACTTATGATCTCTGTCTGTCAAATAAATAAATAAAATATTTTTTTAAAAAGTCCCATATTCTTGGATAGCAGTGTTTTAAAAACTGTGTTCCATTGATTTCTATGATTCTGCAAACATGCCCCACGTAAGGGGGTGGAATAGGGATCCTCATCCCTCCTAGGACACATTCCATTCCAGCCCCATTCCACTACTGTAGCTCAGTTTTAAATATTGTAATTATAAATAAGATTACTCTGAACAAGATAGTTCTGTTGCTCAAAAAACCCGTAGGATTAGTAGGCCATATTACCTCTTTAGAATAGGTAGTTTAAGAAAGTGATACCAGAGAACAGAAATCCCAAAGTGAAAATGAGGAGAAACTGCCCTCTAGTTGCAGAATTTGACCTCTGAACTTTAGTAACCTTACTGAAGTAGTCCTCAGTAGTTGGAATCAAAGGACAGATGGGAAGTTATGATTAGACTTTGGAGTTTATTTTTCTGTCAGTTATAGCATGTTTTACAGGGGCATTTAGGATGGATTTGATATTCTTTGAAATTCTTAAATTCTAGAAGTCACTGAAATTAAACCTTTATCACAGATGATAAACCTTTATAGAACCATTTATGAACTATGCCATGTTTTGTGGTTTTCTTAAAATGTCATTTCAGTGTACTATTCTTCAAAGTAATATAAATGGACACAAGCCAAATCATTTAACTTGCAGAGTCTCCTTGCTCTCTGGCAACCAGAAATGCGAAAGTAGAAATTACTGACTTAAAAGGGAGACCAAAATTCTGATTGTAATATTGTCAGTAATTACATGACTGTAGGCAAGTTTAGGCCTATAAAATGAGAAAGTTGGTCTTAGATGAATTCTAAGATTCATTTTTTAACTTTTACCTACCTCTCTCTGCATAGTCCAGTCCATTTCTTAAATATTGAGATATTATTCCGTAGTCATATAATAGTAGAGCTGCAATAATAGCTAACATTTATTTAATGAGGTTTTTTTTTTTTTTTTAAGATTTTTATTTGAGAGAGTATGATAAGGGATGGGCAAGCAGAGAAAGAGGGACAGGTGGACTCCCATGACCCTGAGATCATGACCTGAGCCAAAATCAAGAGTCGGACACTTAACTGACAGAGCCATCCAGGCACCTCTTAAAGAGCTTTCTCATGTGTATCTCGTACTGTACGAGGGACAACACTTGGGACTTCCCAGTTTATTCTTACAGTGCTTTTAATACTTTACACATGAAGAAACTGAGGTTCAGAGAGGTTAAAGCAACATGGGGAGAGTCTTAATATTTATTTAGAGTAGGTTCAACATGGAGCTTGAATTCCTCACCCCAAGATCAAGAGCTACATGCTCTACCAACTGAGCAGCCATGTGCTGTGTGTACAGGGTCCTATAGCTAGTAAGTTGCAGAGTTTTTTGACTTAACCATAAAACTTTTCTACATTGAAAGTTTGCCTACTAGGTTTAAAAACCTTGAAAAGGTATATAAACCAAAGATACAATGGTTATTTTTATGATCATTAAAGACCAAAGGGTCATATAAGTTTTATATGCACTATAAAACCTGCTCAACGGTTATTTTTCTAGTGTATAAACTAGGGTTTTAATATACATGTTGCATGTAACAGATTCTGAATTTGAGCTACGAACTGAAAAGTTTTGTAAGTACAAAACTATTTTAAAAGGAAGTATGCATTTTAAAAAATGTTTATAAAGCAAAAATTGCCTCTGCTCATAGTGCTACAGATACACAGGGCTAAAAGCTTTCAAGCCATAATAGAGAAATACAGTCAGTTTGGTACTTGACTTTCCTGGAAAAGCTAGAAGAATTAACAGTCTTTTTTTTTTTTTTTTTTTTAAGATTTTATTTATTTATCTGACAGAGATCCCAAGTAGGCAGAGAGGCAGGCAGAGAGAGAGGTGGAAGCAGGCTCCGCACTGAGCAGAGAGCCCGATGCGGGCTCGATCCCAGGACCCTGGGATCATGACCTGAGCTGAAGGCAGAGGCTTTAACCCACTGAGCCACTCAGGTGCCCCCACAGTCTTTTTTTCATATGACTGCACAGGTTAACTGAAGTTTCACTGTAGTCTGTATAATATTCCTATTTCTCGTATAGGTACGCAACACTTATGTAATTAAGCTGAGGCTAGAAACTGTCAGTATTGGGTGGTAGAGAGGAGGATTGGGAAGGCTTCATTTCGTATCAACAAACTGCTGGACAAGGTATAATTTGGACCATTGGACTTCAGAGAAAGGTAGGAGGGATAGCAAAAGCTAAGGCAGTAAGATGGAAAGGCATGGAACTTAAAGGAAACAGCTTAGTTTCCTG
Source organism: Mustela nigripes (assembly GCF_022355385.1). NCBI lineage: Eukaryota > Metazoa > Chordata > Mammalia > Carnivora > Mustelidae > Mustela > Mustela nigripes. The sequence continues at coordinate 40,720,696 of NC_081570.1, forward strand.
CAGCAATAGATAATAGCTCTTTGAATGTGATATTAGTAGTTGTAATACCTATACTCATTTAACTTCCTGCCACTTTAAGGTTGAGTATTCCTCATTTAAGCTTTATAGCAACCCTAATAGATAGACTCTAATCCAGCTGGGTTAAACAGCTTAAATGAGGTTTCTCTGTTAAGTGGAGGTAAATGACTTGAGCTAAGGTTATCTGGATCAAAGAGCCATACTTTTAATAATATGGTATCATCTTTCTATGTAGTATGCATTATTAAGTGAATATTTAGATATCGCATATACTTCTGATAAGCATTCACATGATGAGGTAGAAGTATGAAAGTACTTAAGTAACATTAATGATTTGATGTTGGAAATTCAGAACACATGAGACTTTTAACTACTGGCATTTTATTTGCACCAGAGGATATACTCTTGATTATTTGATAAAGGGTTTACTGGGTTTTGAGATCTTTAATTAAACATTCGTTCTAAATCTCAGAAAAGGAATATTTAAAGTCCTTTTTGGAGGGTATTTATTTAAATTCAGTTAATTAACATATAGTGTGTTATTAGTTTCAGAGGTAGAGTTCAGTGATTCATCAGTCTTTTTTGATTCATCAGTCTTATATAATACCCAGTGCTCATTACATCTCATGCCCTCCTTAATGTCCATCTAGTTACCCCACTCTCTTACCCCCCTACCCACCAGCAACCCTCAGTTTGTTTCTGATGATTGAGTCTCTTTCTGATGATTAAGAGGATTTGTCTCCCTCTCTTTGTCTTGTTTTTTTTCCCTCCCTTCCCCTATGATCCTATTTTGTTTTTTTATTTCAGAATTTATTATGTTCAATTAACCAACATTAGCACTTCATTAGTTTTTGATATAGTGTTCAGCAGTTCAGTAGTTGCATATAATGCCCAGTGCTCATCACTCTTTTAATTCCACATATGAGTGAGATCATATGATAATTGTCTTTCTCTGATTTTCCTATTTCACTTAGCATAGTATCCTCTAGTTCCATCCACATTGTTGCAAATGACAAGATTTCATTTTTTTGATAGCTGAGTAGTATTCCATTGTATATATATAGAGAGAGAAATATTTGAAGTCTAATGCTGTTCTGCCTTTGATAAACTCTGCTGTCAATAAAGGAGTGTTTATGAATAAGGCTAGTTTAAAAGGACAGAGTGGTATGTTAAGAGACTGGAAAAGTCTCATTTTCCTTGAATTAAATATTGAGTATCTGAGCGTAACTTTTATGTATCTGAGACTTCCCCTAAAATTTCTCTTTGGAAAGGATATTTATATTTGTGAGCCCTTTTAAAGTTTCCCATTGTGGGTGCTCTCAATTATTTTCCATACAAAAGCCATTAATTTGAAGCAGCTTCAGTTGATGTTCTGGATAATTATGGAGGTTATTTACATCGCCTAAAAACTTATATTTTCTATTTGGGAGGAAGGGTGGCCTCATTCGGCTCACTTGTCATATCCATATATGTATCCAAAAGCTTAAAAGGAATTTTACAAAAAGGTTATTGTGATAATATCCAGCCATTCCAAATAAATTTAAGGTTGTCTATATGGGGGAAAATATTTACAAATAGGAGTCTATAATGACCACTTTTAACATAAATAATGATATACAGGGACTATAGAGCTCTGTTGAATACAGAATACAGCCTACAAAGAATATTGAATACAGTCCATTTTATTTATGTATTGTTCCTGATAGACCAGTAGATGAATTACTGTATTTGTGTATCAGGAACATTATATTGGGGATATGTGGCTTTCATGTGGAAATACTTCACACAGCATTCCATGTGAGTTTTTCAGTGAACATTGTGTTTTTATCCCTTTTTAAAAGATACTTTAAAAAAAAAGTTACTTGAGAGAGAGCAAGCATGAGTGGGGGGCAGAGGGAAAGGAAGAAGCAATCTCCCCACTAAGCAGAGAACCTGATGTGGGGCTTGATCTCAGGATCCTAGGATCATGACCTGAGCTGTAGACAGATCCTTAACTCACCCAGCCACCCCTGTTTTTATCCTTTATATCTTGGTTAGGTCTGCTAAAGTTAAGGCAGAGTAAAACAATCTCATAGTACTGCACACTAGCCCAACCAACCTCTCCGAGGTCCTCTCTCACCCACTAAGCCAAAAAAAGAAGAAACAAGGAAAACATTACCCCCGGAAAATAGATGTTTAAAAAATAATTATTTTCTCTATTTTTTAAAATTTAGGAACAAGTTCCAGTTCCGGTCTATCATCCAACACCTAGCCAGACTCGCCTAGCAACTCAGCTGACTGAAGAGGAACAAATTAGGATAGCTCAAAGAATAGGCCTTATACAGCATCTGCCTAAAGGAGTTTATGACCCTGGAAGGGATGGATCAGAAAAAAAGATCCGGGAGTAAGTTTTAATAAATTTACACATGTTTCAAAGGTCTATCTCCAGAGATTTGCTTTTGAAGATATTCTCCTGCATATTAGAAGTTGGATATTTAATATAATCAGTTTATGCAAAAGAATTTGGGGATACAACAATTAAGAATTTTCAGAAAAAATAGCTAAGAAATGGTGTGAATTTCTGACTGTTTTGTATATTGTTTGCGTCCATGTGGATGACAGTTGATGTCAGTTAAAAATGATCCACCTGCATGAGTATGCTGGTGGCCTTGGGAAAGCAATTTGGCAACATGTCAAGGACCTTCTCAGGTCTGTACACTTTGAGACAGAGATCTATCCTAGCTTTATACACAAGATATTCACCATGGTTTTATTTAGAGTAGAACTATAGTTAAGTAGATTGTGGCATAGGAGTACTCTGGTAGATTATGCAGCTATTAAAATTAAGGAGTTTTAGTGATGAGGAAAATCTTATATCTATTTTTAATTTGAGGAATAATTAAGACAGGTGATTTGAATATGATATTTTACTTTTGGGAAGTTTTTGTCCTGAGAGCTCATTGTCTTGAGAATTCCTAATGAGGACATTCTCCTTTTAGGTTGAGAATGGTCTTGCCAACAAAGACATAATCTAATTTACTATGTTGATGCTTGGCTCTTTGAGTCATAGCATTTAGTGCTAGTATGTAAGATAATAACTTGTCCTGAATACTGACTTCTGAAATACTCTGTCATTGGGTTGCTTCTTAAACCTGTAGAATTCCGTGAACTTGAAACTAGGGTTAATAAAGAGATCTTTAGCTACAGCAGTCCAGTAAGTAGACTGAAATTAGTGGTGGTTTTTACATATAGTTATTAAAATGAAAACTATCTTACTCCTGGGCTTACACCAAAAACTGAGTTCACATGAAGTTAATCTGATGGCTTCCCACCTGAAGCATCACATTCTTCTTCATGTCGCTATTTTTGTAAGCACAGTTCTAGGAATGGACTTGATCCCCAGGTGGTCGGTCTGTTTCTCTTTGCTCTGTTCATAGCTGTCAAACTTGTGCAGATTTCCAGGGGATCAAAATAAGAGATTGTTGGATTAATGCTCATTAGAAAAAAATCAGTTTGCATGCTTTGGTAGGATGACAGGCAAGCCATTTTCATCTGTTCAGATGAACAGTCTTTGTAATGGGATTTTAAAGAGTATTCTAGATAGATCACTTCTCTAAAAATGTTTTCTGATTTCTCTCCCTCACCCCCAACAGGTGTGTTATCTGTATGATGGACTTTGTTTATGGGGACCCGATTCGATTTCTGCCGTGCATGCACATCTATCATCTGGACTGTATAGATGACTGGTTGATGAGATCCTTCACGTGCCCCTCTTGCATGGAGCCGGTTGATGCAGCACTGCTTTCGTCCTACGAGACTAATTGAGCCAGGGTCTCTGGTCTGACTTCAAGTGAACCATCATATTTGGTGGTTTTGATCTTTTGTCACTGAGCCCAAAGAGCCAGGGATTAGGAATTAAGATCATGCACAAAAGTTTCCTAAAAATTCCTGAATGGCTGCAGATGTTGGGGAAAAAAATACGTGATATTTTAGAAATTTAGGGGGAAAAGTAGGATGGTATTTTTATGTAAAGCCTTGACCCAGTGTTTAAAAATATAATTGTATTTAGATCTTGTTATGCTCCAGTACATAGGAATTGTGTAAAGTGTTACAGCAGCTATATATGTTTAAATTGTGTGTGTTGAAGATTAGGAAAAAGATAGTGGTTGTTTTTCCTAAATGAAATAACTCTCTTTTTCCCCCCACCCAAATTCTTTTCTGAAGTTGCTGGCATTTGGGTCAAGGTTTTATTAAAAGCTACATTTTATAACACTGGCACAAAAAAAGTAGTTTTAAGCTTGTTTGCACAGTTCTTTTTTTCCATTGGAAATGGAATTCATTGCCTTAGGTCTTTTTAAATAGTGTATTATCGTTGGGGCTGGCTCTATGCTTGAAAACCAGTTTATTTATAACCTGTTGTAAGTGCTATATCTGTTTGCAGTTAGGAAATGCAGAATTCAAAGTGATCTCCTAGCTTGTAAGCAAACTGAGATGCACTATCCCTTTTCTATAAAAAACTGAGTTAATGTCAAGAAACCAACTCTAGTAAAGTGGGGTTTAATATTACCCTTTCCTATGTGTTTTATCTAATTATTTTGATTGTTAATATGGTAATTAAAAGTCAAGGTAAATTTTAAATATTAAGATTTCTGATTTATTGAGCTCGAATTATGCCACCATGCTTATGTAAAATGAAAGTGGCACCATGGTGAAACTGAGAAAAGTTGCTCAGTTGTAATAATTTTGATTTATTCTTGTGACCTCCTTCCCTTACTGTCTTGAACTATAGCAAAAGGATACTGCATCTCTTATTGTAGTGCTGAGGTTATTGAAGTTATATAAAACACATCTCAGTCTCTGTTTCTTGGAAAGGAAAGTCCTGCTGGCTGACTGACAAGTAAGCAGGGAGAATTAAGGTAAATGTATTTCATGTTTTGCACACAAATGCAGAATTTGTATAACCACATGACTTCATAGTTGTGATCTCGAAGAGGGAATTTCTCCTTTTTCTTGCAGTTAATGTAAGAGCACTCTAAATCTCTAAGCTTCTGAAGTGTTAGAGGTAGAGATGGTCTAGTAAAGATGTAGTTTGTAATGTTTTATCCATTTAGCATGTGTTTATTTTTCCTTATGTACTCAAAGGTGACTTATTTGTTCAGCTCAGTGATTACAACTAAGAATCATTCAGTAGCAAAAGGAGAAGCAATCTCAATCTAACAAATCAGAAATGTTTCTTATTTTATATTGAGTTGAATATTTGACTCTAACACTTTTCTACATACAAAACACGAGTATCTTGAGGGTTCTTCATAATTGCATTTTAGAGGAATTGAATATGCCATAAGTACTTCTTAAAGATTTGACATTAGAATGTAGTATCCATATGTTGGTTAATTTTCTTATGAGCCCCATGACGGAAAGACTTAAAGATGAATTTGAGAAAATTGAAAATTAGATTATCAGGTTCTGTTAAATTGTTACATGTATCTTGCTTAAGTTTTTGTTCATTAATTTATATCCACCCAATTACATAAAGCAAATTTGGAGGAAAACCTGAAGTTGTGCAATATTTTCAGTGATAATTTTTTTTATCCTTGTGTTTTCTACTTATACATGATGTCTGTGTCATCAAGTATTATAATCAGACTTTCCTTTTTTCTAGATTGTTAAAATTGGTAAGTGAACTTTAAAAAAAATCATCTTATGTTGCTATTAGTCTTTATTGCAAGGCTTTTTTTGCAGAAGTTTGGCAGTAATATTGAAGGAACTAGTATTGAGCTGAAAAAAATTTTAAGGTACTTTGTATTCTTTAATTTTGATTTCCATACACCATGTTAAGAACTATCAATTTTGGCTTTTACTAAGTTAAATAAAGTTATAATACAGTTATAAAGGGCTACGGTTAGAGTTGATTACATAAGAATATTCCCCAAATTATCTAATTCTTTCTTGAAAATGGTGTATAAATTTTAAACAATGTATAAATTTAATCTCTAGTTCTGTAAACTTTTGGGGAAGTTTTTTTATGGTGTGGTATTTAATACCATCTAATCATAAATTTAGAAGCTTGATAGCTTCAAATTTTCTGAAGCTAAATTATAGGTGCAACTTTTAGATTTGGGCAAGATGTGTTCAAGGTTGGCTGTAGGATTTGAAATATATGAAAAGCCTGACCAGGAATCTTTTAAGTGTACACCCAACAAGTTGAAATACTTTGGTTCACAAAAAACCTTTTCCATTCTCTGAGTGTTCTTTATAGGGAATTTCTTAAATCAGGAGAACATTCCCCCTACTACTGGTGTCTCCTGTGTAATATAAGCCAATATGATTTATAGAATACAGTGAGCATTGTGTTAACATTCTTGTCATACAAAGCTTCATCATAAGGAAGCATGCATTTTAAAAAAGGAGTGACAGTAGTCAAAAGCAGACCTGCTTATACTCCTTGAGACTAAAATGGTAAACAATAAAGAAGGTAAATTTCGACAGGATTCCAAAATGTAGGCAGTTGGGTGGTTAGCCCTGCTTAAAGGCATTGCCTAGCAGTTTCTCAGAGCCAACTGATTATACTTGCAACCACTGTAGTAACCTCAACTAATTTTGTAAGCCTTTAATTTTGAAATTAGTGGACATCAGAAAAGTTGCATTGGTTAGTATTTCAAGTACTTTTAAATTTACTTACTGAATGTAAAAATCATCTACTCTTTTCCTGGATGGGAGAAAGTCAGAGAAGATAGTTTAAAATCCTTCCTTCTGTATCCTCTTTACAGCTCCCCTGCACTAATCTTAACACTCAACTACACTTCCCCTAAGACACAGGTTGTTCAGAATATCTCCATCATGGGAAGTATGGGCTTAAGAGCCATCATCATCCTGAGCTGTTCTTCCTGACTGTGTTATATTAACCCTTTGGGGACTTAGTTGAATTCCTTCTAATTTCTTCCAAGTCTCAGTTCCTAAATATTTGGCCACTGAGGTCTCATTTCCATAAATTTCATGCCTTTTCTAATCATGAAGGCCGTGTTCCTGTTCCCTTCAGAAATGAATCCATAAGTACTAGGCTAGCCTGCCTGTTTAAAGACTGGATTTACCCATTCATGTATTTAAATACATTTTTTCCCTTAAAGATGTACACAAAACCTAGGTGCTTATTATTATTAATAAATGCTTGTTAAAGTATAGAGTAAAATGTCCAGCTATTAAATTTTCATTGTTGCATTGAATGTAATTACAGATTGACATACTACTATTAAATGAGAATTTCCTGAGAGCCATTAAAAATGGTCTCTGAAAATTTTTTTTTCTCAGTTCTGTAGGTGAAAACATGTATTTGCCCATGGTTAGGCAGTGGTTTAATGCTCACAATTCAGATTTATGGCTTTTATGTAGTAATTCAAGTGAAATATAAGGATTTCATGGAGTAACTGTAAATGTTTGGTTGTATAATATAAACATCTTAAAATAGTACTTTTTCTGAGTGGTTTGAAAGATATAGCAAGTTAATTTTAGGTACTGAAGGAACGTTAAGTGGGCTATTTATTTAGCTCTGTACATTAAGAATTATTTTTACTAGAGAAAAAGAACCCTTTTTTAAGCTCCTAGGAGTTACATTACAACACATTAAGGTTTATATTAAAATGACATACAAATGTTAATAAATTGTGTGAGGTACATGTATTTTGGCAATATTAACTTAAATATACTTTGTAATTTGTTTTCTGAGAGCCTGTGGGTCTAAAAACATCCCACAAAAAATGATTAGCCCACTAAATTCTACCCAGTCCTTCTATAAATCATATAGTGGTTGTTTAAAAAAATAACTGCATGACTGAGTGCTCGCTGATTATTCAGAGGTTGATTGTCCAGATACAAATATCCAGACTTCACTTTTCCATTTTACCTTTTGCTATTTCCTTACTCTTTAGCTTGGAAACAGAAATTCCACAAGTCCCTCTTCAACCCATTTCCTGATCCATACAATTTTTGTTAGGGACTTCAGCAAAACTGTACAAAAAGGATTTGGATTTATCTGCATGTTTTAATTATTCACATTGTTCTTGTTTGTTTTATCACTGAGCAACAGGCATTAGCTCAGGACAACAGCTGGATCCATCTGATTTATGTTGCTGACAGACTAAAACCATTTACTGTTTTCATAAAGTTTTCAAGGCAACTTTAGGAGAGATACTAACTGTCCTTCACATTTTTTTTCCTTGAGAAGAGTTACTGTCCACTGGAAGATTTAGTAATCTTTGGATGCCTCCATAGAAAGTTTGCTTTTCTCTGCCTATGAATGAAGCAGCATTATCAATAAGGTATAGACTTTTTAAGCATCTAAAACTGATGGGGATCAAAGGAGGAGTAGCACCTGTATGGTTTGAAACCCTTCTAGAACATCAGTGTTATAGTGCAACAGAGCATCATCAGAGCAACATCAGTTGCTCCAGATTTCTTGTCCATGAGAAAAAGAAGTTGAGAAAGGTAACTGAGGGTTTGCCTCAAGAGTCTGGTCCTATGGGTAAACTCTGAATGCTTATAAGATTTGTTGGCTTTGCAAAAATAATGAGCCCAGCTTTTCTCAGGGAGGCCTCATAATAGTTCACCTTGTCATTTAGGATCCAGAACCAAGTCTTAAACATTGTGTGAATTGGGAAGACTGGATTATACTATCAAAGACATTGAGATTCGTCTCCAGCACTGGTCCATTCTTGAGGTATGGAAATGGGCTCCACTCTGCCAATTCCAGAATCATGCCACACAGACAGAATGCTCCATGTGTTCGAAGCAAAGGATTTCTGGTGTTTGAGCTATTAGCCAGTACCTTTTCCATCCTTAATAGTGGCCCAGAGGTCAATATAAGTCAGATCCAACATTAAACTGATAATTTTACAGTTTGAAAAGTAGTTCAGCAAAGCATGGGGTTTAGAATTCAGCTGCCTGGTGTAAAAACTTTCTGCTGCATATCTTTGTGATCTTAGGCAAGTTATTTAACCTGTGTCTCAGTTTTCTCATCTGTAATAGTCCCTACTTCATATAGTTATGAGAATTACATACATGTAAAGTGCTTAGACTAGCAAGAGGTAAACAGTGAGCACTTAATATTAGCTGTTTTTCCACCCAAAGCATATAGTATCTGGTGTTCTGAATGATTTACTAATGATGTGAGGAAAATTAAAACCCAGTCCATTTATATGTGAGGTGTTAGCTGTGATGTATCTGATTAAACTCTAATGTCAGCTTTTAGAAGTCCAGAGCAATCTTTAGTAATTGTCTTCCCAAAGGAAGGGCTCTGTTATATTTTGTCACTTTACAGTCGGCTTTATATACTAGAAGCAATTCATACATTCCTCATTTAGAAATGGATTTTTCAAGCCCCAAAATGAGGTTCCTTGTTTGCGGACTTAATCTGTTGGGTCGTGATGAACTTTGCACTTGATTTCAAAAGAGCTCATGCCAACCAAAGCGTAAAAAAAAAAGTCATTTTCCAAACTTAGAAAGCTGCATCTGAGGTTGTATGTATGAGAAGTTGCCATTTTTCTTGGTTTTCAGAATCTAAGCACCTCTCATTAGTGAATTCATTTGATGGTGCTAAAGAGTAAGGAAACAGTTGTTGAAAGGCTGTCAGGCTTTAAATTTGAAGCAAAGGAAAAGACTGTCTAGTCCTCATCATCTTAGAAGAAACAAACTTGGGAGTAGCTCCAGAGAAAAGCCCCTCTGGGTTTTTTTTTTTTTTCTCCAGGATTCAAGCACTCAGCAGGCTGAGGCTTTCTGAAAACCTCCTGGTGCTGTTCTTCAGTTGCTGGAACTCGTCCACCTGGGCCTCAGCCAAGTCTTGTGTTGGCATTGGCCTTTGAGGGTCCTGGCTTTGGTGTCAGGTTATGACTTTTTGCTGTGAATGACGAAAGCTGTCTTGGAAACACTCCCATTCTGACTTGAGAGATAAGGAGTAGGGAATCCTGCCAACACATGGGAGAGCTGATAGGGACCAGCACACTGCTGGCAGACACCCTGTAAGTCTAAGGGCCTGTGACCAGTGAGAGGCAGAGGTAGACTTTCCTTTGTTGAGGTTCTGTTTAGATCATGTTACACAGTTGCTACTTCTTAATGGTGGGTTCCTCTGTGTAATAGGGTTTTAGACTTTACCCAAATGAAGATATTTGCTCTCCAAGTGTGCTGGGCTACTATAGAGGCCTTTGATTGAGAAAGCCTATAATTTCTGGTTGAGTTGCTTAGGTATATAAGGCTTTGGCAAAATGTAGGGAGGTGTCTATCTCTTGTCTTACTCTGGATATGAAAATCCAAAAATATAGTTGACCAGAGTCAGAATCAGAACCACTGACAGCAGGAAAGAGCCTTAATCTAGTGCAAATTATTAATTTTTGAGCAGGCCCATAACTTTCCCAAGGTTACTTATGAAAATTAGTAATAAAGCAGGGACTAGAAATTCAGGTCTCCTTACTTCTAGGCCAGGATTCTCCACCTGATAGTTGCCTCTCCAGGGCATATGTGCTGGAAAGCTCTGTACTATTAAGAGAATTAACAACCAGAAATGGCTAAAAGAAGATAGAACAAGAAGCCCAGGACAGAATTTTCACCTTCAAAGCTTCCACACAAGGATCCGATGTTAGACACCTGACATTTTCACCCAATTTCACAAACATGTTTTTAATAGACTATCTCAAGCTGCAGGGGGGATAAAGGAGACAAAACCCACTGATTGCTCTTACCAGCCAGACTGTAGCTGTGACAAGACAGAGGTAAGGTGACATCAGCTAATTAATGAAGCCCAGCAGGAAATCAGTAATAACATTGACAAGGAAACCATCCTGGCATAAATTTTTTTAAAATAAAAGTGCCTATAATGAATGTTTAAAGAAAAGTTTTTTTGCTAACTCCAATTTTGCAAGCTGTGCTTGGTATATCCTGTGTGCTGTTTTTTTCTGTTTTGTTTTGTTTTTTTAAATACAGCAGTAGGTATTAGCCTTCCAATATGTGAAGGAACCACAGAAGGCCACCCTTATTCAGCAGCCTGGTTCTAGTCATTCCTCTCACCCTGCCCTGCCCAACTACCTAGAAGAGGCTGGTCTCCCAGAATACAGGCTTTAGAGAGCAAGCTTACAGAGGGCTTGCTGTCGGTGGAGAGCATTCTTGGGTGTAGTCTAATGAGAAAAATTTTTAATAGCATTTATGCCCTAAGTGCAAAAGATCTTGATTGAGGGTTTCCTGCTTTGTTTTCCTAATGAGAATATTGCTTTACTTAAAACCTGTGACTTCACAGAAAGCTAGTTGAAAATGTTAATAGATTAATCTACCCAGCCTGTGGCAAATTCAGAAGTTTGCTAAAAATCCAGCAATGCTGGAAGATTGGAAAAGTTGTTTGTGGTTCTTTCCTTTACAGAAATTGCATTCATGTATTTTAGGAGTCACATTTCACAGATGCATATTTACTATGTACATGATTTTTTTCCTTCAGGGAAATCGTATGCTGTCATTAGGCTGTGAATGGTAAGCTTGGTGTCTAGCCACTGAGTTTTTACTGTAACAGCCCCAGAGTTTGGAAATTCAGATGCTTTTAGGGACAGAAGGGTAATGTAAGTGTTTAGAGTAGCCTCTACCCAGTTCCAACTGATTATTGCCTTATTGTCTTATAGGGATGAGCCCAATGTCACCAGATTAGATTTTCTTCTTAAATAAGAGTCCAGAAACCAGATTTATTTGTGAAATCTCCCCATTTTTAAATGTTAAGTTATTTTAAAAACATTTAAGGCATCATGTTGTCTAAATAAAACATACCTGGGCCATATGGCTTCTGATCAGACCTTCTGCCTTGCCCAAGAATTCAAGCAACACATTTTACTGAAATAAATGTTGCATGATCTCTTAAGTATATGTTTTATTACTTAAATATCTCCTTTCTCTTAAATGAAAAATCTAAAACATACACAACAGGCCAGGAATAACCATTCTAAGAAAAATGTTGTCAGTAAATAAAATGTACCTCATAGTGAAGTACAAAAGAATCTTGTTTTGTAAATTACTCCTAGTTTCAGTGTGGCATACAGTGAGGATGTGGACTGGTGTCTGAGAACCTTCCCTCTTGGCTTTGGCATAGAAAGGGCCACACAGCCCCCCTTCTGTGAGGCCTCAGCAACTCCCATTTCTTACCGGTAAAGTTTGACCTTTTTCTCTTTTTCCTACGGAAGAACTCACGTGTCTTTTTAGTGAAGTAATTTCCATTCAATTTTGTTTTAAATTGGATAGTGACTAAGGGAGTGGAAATGAAGAGTAAGTAGTAAGGTAGTGGGTGTCAGTGTGCAACCTCTACACCCAACCCTCAGAAGCCCTGATGGCCCTTCTGGCCCTGGAAGCGGAGACATTGCTGAATTTTGAAAAGTACCATAAATAGGTTTACCTCCAGATCAGTGTGGGTTAAAACAAAGATTTACAGGTGGTGGTGTTTGTTTTTTTAGCCAACTGTGATCCCATTAATATATTTCTAAGGAAAATGTAAACTGTTCATACATTCTCTTAAACATCACAGTGAAAAACAAGTACCCGTATGTGTAATAGGGCAGGCAGAGGGCTCTACCTGCTCTGTCCTTGGTAAAGGCCCTTGGCCACACTGGTGAAAATGCCGGCTTCCCTTCTGCATGGATACCTATGTCATGCCATCCCTGGAGCACCGGTGGACCCCAAAGGTAGGGCAGGGGGAGGGGATCTTTTTGAAATGTTTCCAGGAGCTCTGTCCAGCTGTCTCTGTCTTCCAGCCTGGGAGTGCTGCATAAAACTACAAGGACACTGATGAGACCATGGATCTGTTGCCATTTTCTAGAGAAGACTTGGCTTGGAGTATAGCTGCCTGGATTCTAAAATGTGTCCTTGACTCCATGGAGTAATTCTTGTAGTTTTGCCTGGAAAAGACCAGAGAATCAGGCATATAAAGCTGCTCTAAGGAGTGCTTTTCCTTCAATCTGAACTGTAAGAAACTACCAGGCCAAGGAAGATTTTCAGATGCTTAAAATTGTCCAAAGAAAGAGTTGGGCCTTGTCCAATAGAGAGAAACAGAAAGGATGTGTAGCCCCTCACCTTGGTATTGTACCCTGTGGAGCCACTCTTAATCCTGTTGAGTCACCAAGCTTTCGGGAATGATTTTAAGAAATAAATCTGTGGGGCTAGAAGGCAGGAAACCCAGGTCTTCCTACCAGGCCAGTAGTTAGCTTGTGGTATGACCCTGGGTAATTCACTCGCTGTTTCTGGGATTCCAGTCCTTATGGCAAATTGAAGAAGCCTCCCTAGACCAGGAGAGAACTGGGTTCCCAGGGACACAGGCCCAGCCTCTGGACTGCCCTAATGTCCTTACCAGCATGCTCCCTCTCTGCTGCCTGTGCTCCTTCCCCCCCAGCCAAGGTGATCTTCTGAGCTGGGTGTGTGTGGGGGGGGGGGGCATAAAGGACAGACCACGCTAACCACGCCTTACTTGGCAGTTTCCAAGAGTTTGACAGCCTCTTCGTTTCTGCCTTGCTCCATAAACAGTAGGGCCAGCTCCAGCAGGGCGTTTGGGATCAAGTAGTGGTCATATTTAATCTTCTTTTCACTATGGGACAGAGAAGGACATGGCTTACAGGCTCTGCCCCTGAGATAGTCTTCAGAGTCTTCCCAAGCCTTGCCCGAGTAGAAGGATCTAATCCATGCCTTCAGGTGGGGTTTCCAGATAATGAATCCTAGTTGGGGAAGGCTCCCACTACATAGCCATAGAAAGGCTTCTGATCCACAGGAGAGCCTTCCAGTTCTCTGCACCTAGGGCCCCAGTTCCCTGACAATTTATGGTTCATCCTATGTCCTTACCCCATGCCCACCTCTGTCCCCAACCCCCTTTGTCCAGGTTAAATGTTCTACTAAATTAGGAAGTCTACTGTCCCTAGACTGGCGCTTCTGACCCACCCTCCATGCTGCCCCAGAGATACTCTTTTAAAACCTAAATCTGCCCTGCTCAATACCTTCCTGATCTTTTCTGTCTACAAGATAAAGTTCAGCCTTGTAAGTAAAACATCCAGGCCCTTTTCAGTCTAGCCCCCGTTATTTCATCTGTAACCTTTCCCTCTATAACTTCATCCAGGAAGGGAAAGACCAAATCACTGTAACCACAACCTTAGGTCTTTTTCCTGTGTCTGGGCATTTGTACATGCTCTACCTACTCCACTTAAAATTCCTGCTTTCCTTTCTCTGCCTGATAAACTTCCCAGTTAATATGGCATCCCTGGAAAACCTTTCTTGGTATCTTGCATTATGTTCAAGTCCCTCCTCAGAGCACCTGCTGTCCTCCCTACTTTTCCTGTAACACAGCCCTGATCATACCAGATTGTGTTGCTTATAGCTGTCTGTAACAGTTGTGCTCCTCAAGCGTGGAAGTGAATTACAAACTCGAGGCACCATTCACCTGAAACTTCAGTGTGGATGGACTCCTGTAGTTGGCAATCTGATAGCCCCAGGGAATGAGGTCTGAATGATCTGTGCCCAGCAAGGATCCTGGCACAGAACAGACACTGGTACAAGTGTAGTGAATGCGGGCAGGCTAGGGTCAAGCTATGGAGTGCATGTGAGAAAGGAGAGAACCTGCCAATTCTGCCCAGGAGACATGGGCCCAGCAGAAGGCCACCTGGAGTGGGAGCAGCTGCAGAGGCACTTACTTGGAAAAGATGCTCCTGAAATTCTCCTCAGCTTCCTGGACACGGCCCAGGTATTTCAGACAGAGGCCTTTTAGCAGCTTCACCAAGCACTCATCATCCACTGAGTACTCATTCTCTAAGAATAAGGGAAGAAGACAGGCTTATTTCTCTAACAGTTAGTCATGGAGTCCCTACTCTGCTGGACCCTGGGGATAGAGAGGTAATTCACACATGGTCTCTGTCTTCAGGAAGCTCACATCTGGGAAGGACAGATACCGAGACAGTGACAATGTAGTGAGATCAGGATTGACTTGAAGGGAGAGCCCAGAGGAGCCTTTGACCCTAACTGGGGACAAGGGACAGCTTAGAGAAGCTGCCACTGAAGCTCAGTCTTAGAAAGCCAAAGGACTGTTAACCATGATAGAGAAGGAAGGAAGGACATTTTTAGTAGCAGGAACCTTTAACTATAAAGATCTATGATCTGACTCAGCCTGGCAGGTTCAAAGGCCGGGATTAGTCACCTGGACCCTTTTCCAGCATCTCTTCAGCCTTGGTGATAATCCCAAGTATCCCGTCTGTGAGTTCCGGCTGCTTCCCAATCACAGCGTAGCCATTCCAAATGTACATCATTTCCTGAAGGCAGGGGAGCAAGTCAGTCCAAAGGTTTCCTCCCTAGTGGGCCCTCAGTTTCCCCAGGTGTAAAATGGGCAGCGCAGATCCAGAGGATCACTAAAGGCCCTTCTATCTCTAATCCTTTATGACAAATTTCAGTCCAGCCTATGAAGTTATGGGCTCGAAGGGGTCATGGCAGGGAGCTGCACATAGTTTTTAAACTACTCCTCTGCTCATGGCCTCCTTGGGTGGTTATCATGCTCTTTCCCAACCTCTCTGTGTCCAGACTCTTCCCCCAAACTTTGAGGACCAGGCTGTGATCCACAGGACTTTCTCCAGGAAGTCCTCCTCCCTGCTAGTCTGACAGGACCTCCCATATTGGAAGAGCTATATTTATTTAAGCACTTCGGGATTTCCAGTTGCTGTTAAGACTGTCACCCTGTTTCTCTTCCCCCAAGGCACTGGGCTTGAGTTACCATCATGAAAACTATGCAACACAAACTGATTCCTTTCTTTGCTTCAACTGCCAGGAATCTCAGAATACTAAATGTTCATTTATAGTCATTCCATTAGCATTTCCTAAACTATGAACCCAGGCAATAGATGTGAAGGTGATTTGCATACAAAAAGTTCTAAAAAGATGTTATTGTATTGGTTCTTGTTTCTCTGTTATAGGGAGGGAATTTAAGATTAGAATCAGTATTCCTCAAATGGTGTATATGGTCCCAAGTTAGCAAATGTTCCTTCAAAAAAAAGAGGTCTGTGGCCAAATTAGTTAGAGGGAAAATCATCTTCAAGCTTATTCTTGGAAACTTACCTATATGTTTTATATAAAGGCTCCAAAAAGTCCACAGTGTATAAACCTTGTTTAGGCCAGTCTTTCCCAAATATATTTAATCACAGAAACTATTTTAGGCATAAATAGCATTTTATAGACTATTATAGTTTGGGAAATATGATTTTGATTCATAAAATATTTAACACAGTTAATCAGCTAGTTCCCATTACTGCTATATGAAATGGACAATTATCATTCCTAATTTTCCATTAAGGGAAGGGGAACCCTATCCAAGGGCAAGCACATGGTCAATGAATAGTGGAGCCAGGACCATAAAAAAGCAGTTCCCTTTCCACTTTTCTGGCTACCTTAGTATCTGAATAACAAAGACTCTTAACAAGCTAGAAACTTCTCAAGTTGATGCCTGTCAAAATCATGCGTGGAATTAGCGTAATGGTGGTTCAGAATCTGGGCTCTAGAACCATTCTAGGTTTAAATTCTAACTCTTCAACTTACTAGCTGTGTGACCTAGATAAGTTATTTTATCTTTCTACTTATATCTTACTATGTATTAGAAATTTTATCTTTCTACTTATCTATTAGGCCTTTCCCCTTCTGTAAAATGGGGATACCACCAGCATCTGATACTCAGCGTTGTTGTAAGGATCAAATAAGGCAATGGGTGTAAAGAATAGTCAGCACCCAGTAACATAGTCAGCTTGTTTACTACAGAGTTGACTGTAACATGGTCCCAGGCCCGAGACTTGGTCCAGTGAGGGGGACAGAATAAACCATTACAATCCTGTGATAAAACTGAAATGGACAAATGGACGGGTGGGAACACAAACAGCTGAGTGATGCTCTACCCTGCGCACAGGGGTGTGGGCCTACTCTTTCACCTTGAGGCAGCTGAAGCCTGCTTACCTGTCTCCCTGCCCCCACCATACCAGTACTGCCTCAGGCCAGGTCTGGTCAGGCCTATTTGTATGCTTCCCTCACAGTCCCAGGTAAACTGTGAAATCCTTTCCAGGCCCTGAGGCATGAAGGTCTTTCTCCCCCAACCACTTCCCCTGGCCTTAGCAGTATCTCTGGCTTTCAGCTAATCCCCACAGTCCCAAACAAGTACTGGGACAGTCTAGACCCTCCTACCCACCAGAGCAGGGATTGGCAATGAGATCGGTTTGGGAGAGAGGTAGCGTCTGGACTTCCGGATAGCAAACTTCTCTGTAGGTAGAGATTTCCCAGCAATCTTGAGCTTTAGGCCAGGCACTGCTCTGTGAAAGAGATGAAGGGAAGAAAAAGCTAGAGAGGACTGAAATTTCCAGCCTGCCCAGCCTCTGCGTGGCTCCTCTCTGGGCCTCAGTTTCCCCAGTTTATATGAGGGACTGTGTTGGACTCACAACCCGTGGCTGTGGCCTGCTATCACAGGGCCTGCCCACAAACCTGACCACTTCCTGAGGCTAGGTAAGAGGGCTCCACACCAGGGGGCAGAGGTGAGAATGTCAGCAAACACCCCAGGCCTGCTTTGCTAGTTGTCTTGCTTCCACTCTTGGGCCTCATTTCCAGAAGGCCCAGCAGAAGTCTGACCCCAGTTTCACAGGGGAGATTAACACCCAGAGAAAGACCTGCCCACAACCACACAGCTCAAACCTTTAATGAACTTGCCACGTGAGTTGCGGCCTCCTTAGCTGTTTCCAAGGGCAGAGTATGTGTGTATCTAGGCAAGCCTCCACATCTGGGGCCTCACCCACCCAGCTCCATTCCCACCCTCCCAATTTCTGCCACAGTTGCTGGGTGTGGCTGTGACCCTCAGCCTGAGCCATCCAGCTGGATCAAGTTGAGAATTTCCCTGCCAAACACCTCCCCTGCTTATTCACCGTGGAACCTCTCTGGGCCCCCGTTATCTCTGAATTTGAGACAGTGATATGAAGGGGAGCAGAATTTGTCACCCCAAAATATGGCTCTTTGGCACAAGGACTATTTTAGGCTAAGAAATAGCAGATACAGGAAAAGCTCTGAAAACCTAGTAGCAGCTGCCCTTTCGTAAGAGACAATTATATTTATAAGCGAGATTTTCCATTTATAAGGGCTTCTCTTCTATCTGGAAGAGGATAATGATAAGCCCTAGAAACTTTTTTTTTTTTTTTAAAGCCCTAGAAACTCTTAAAGGAGAAAGCGGACTTGATCTGCAGGACTACCTTATCCTCCTTTACTTTGCTTTGCCTGAAAACCTCCCAGAATTGGCTCCCCACCCTCCCAACATCTTCTGTTATCTTTAGCTGGGGATGATGTTTAAAGTGATGGCTTGGGCCGTTTCAGTAACTCTTTTCCTGGGTCTCTCCCATGTAAACAAGATATACATGTTATTAAACTCTGGTTTATTTTTCTCCTGTTAATCTTTTATTCTTAGGAGTAGGGGGAGTATCTCAGCCAGTTTCTAACCAAGATCCTAAAATTATGGAAGGAAAATGATCCTTCCTCCCCCACAGATACTTACCTTCCCAGACTTTCTGGAAGAGCTATGAGATGGAGAAGAGGAGGCACTTGGTAAATATAAACACCCTGCCATTGTGACAGCAGTTAGCAGGAAGCTCAGGTTACCACCACTCCCAGGTCTCCAAGTTGGGGTCAGCCCTCACCCCTGACTGGAAGAAGGCCTGAGGTTCCTTCCTCAGCCTGCTGAGATCCTTCCTCAGCCTGCTGAGGCTGAGCCCTGCTCTAGACCCTTTGCCGAAGGCAAACAGCAGCAGAGATAACAAGAAAAACAGCTGCAATTTAGTGGTTCCAGGCCCCTCACCAGGCTCTTCAACATAGTTTCTATTTGATTCACAAAACAACCCTGCAAAGCAGAAGTGGTTATTCCCATTTTATAGCTGCTGAAATTGTTCACAGTGCTATAGCTAAGAAACAGCAGAGGCTGGATTTGATCCTGTTTGATTCCCACATTTTGGTCCTCTACAGAGCTTGAGAATAGCAGTCTAACTCAGCAGAAGGGGCCTCCCTGAACCTCAGTGTCCACATCTATCCTACTGACCAGAAGAAGGCAGCTCAGTGGAAAGGATGTTGACAAAACCACTTTCTTGGGGGTGGGGGGGTGCCTCTGAACAGATTCAAAGGGCTGGAACAAGCAGCAGCTGGAAGTGGTGGTGGTGCAAGGGAAGGAGGCACATGGGGCGATCCTGGGGGAGCGTCAGGGAGCTCAGAGCCAGGGGAGGGGAGTTAAGAAGCCCGCCACCTCCCTCCCTGGTGCCCACAGCTCAGGGTGGCTGTGGGCGGATGTGGCTGAGACCTAGGACCCACCTAAACAACTCCACTTCATCATCCCCAAACGGCTTGTAATCCTCCTTTCCAAACATGCTGAGGTAGGCGGCCTTCATGTAGATGTAGGTGGCCTGTGCAAGGCAGAGCAAGAGTGAGAGATAATCAGCCCCCCTTCATAGACCTCCATTGCCAAGCCCCAGGGGAGAAACTAAGGGTGAGGAAGCCGAAGCGCCTTGGGGACTTGAGCTGGGAGCAAAGTCCAGGAGATGCCCACATCAAAGTTGCTTCCCTCCCTTCTCTGATGCAGCGGAGGGAAGGACTCCAGCAACAAGTGGGTGTGCGGGGCAGTGGGTGTGATGGACACACAAAGGGCAGTAAGGGCTTCTGAGAAGCAATTCCTTCAGACTGGACCCTTGAGAGCCAATGGGAAGATTCACAGAGACCTGAGAAAGAACTTTCTAGACAAGGCAAACAGCCTGAGCAAAGCCAGGTAGTAACCGAGATGTGTCGTTAAGAAGGCGACAAATAGGCAGCATAAAGTATGGAATGTATAAACAGGTGGGAGGCCAGAGGAGTGAGTCAGGGTCCCTGTGTATAACTGCCTTCCTGTGTGTCAGGCACTGTATATATACCTCACCTCAATTGATCCCAAAGACAATGCCAGAAAGGAATCTGTACCTGGCCTCTGCTTCCTGGGACTGCAGAGCTTCTGGGGCAGAGCTGGAAGTGTCCCCAGTTTTGTGCGCTTCCAGGGCCTTGCCCAGTGGATCCACAGCCAGCCCTGACAGGGAAGTGCCGCAGTGCAGAGACCCCCATCCCCACCCCAAAGGTACATCCCTGAAATCTACTCCCGTTTCCTGGGAGTCCAACACTCGAGAAACCTGGCTCTATCCTGCCCCCCAGTGGCCAAGCCTTGAACCTCAGCTCCTGCCATCGGGGACTATGGAGAAATACCTGCAAATGGCTCCCAAAAAAGTACAGGGGGTAGAGAAGGAAAGAGAGCAAAACGTCGTGGATTCTCAGGAAAAGTCAGAAAGCAGCCTCCACCTGGGGCCCCTCTCGGGCTGAAGCTCAGGGTTACTCCCAGTTCCACTCTGCCCTCCACACTTCCATCTGCCCTTCACAAAATGAGGAAGCAGGGGTGGTGAGGAGAGTATCCCCACTCTTTAACCTCCTGGTGTCACCCTTACCTTCTCCCTCTCTACCTGGCACTAAGTCAGCAAGTCAGCATGATCTTACCTCCTCTATAGCTCTGGAATCCCAGTGGCCTCGCTCTCATTCTCTGCACCAGCATCCACCCCACACTGCCCTCACTCCAGGACATCAGGGATGTCTTTCTCCTGCCCTTGTCCATATGGTCTCCTAACCCATCTCCTTGCTCTCATCCCTGTCCCTGCAAGCCATTTCCACACCACTGCCAGTCTGTTTTTGATTTAATTATTTTATTTAACAGAGAGAGAGCATGAGTGGGGAAGGGGCAGAGGGAGGACAAGCAGACTCCATACTGAGAGTGGAGCCTGACATGTGGCTCAATCCCATGACCCTGAGATGGTTACCTGAGCTAACATCAAGAGTCAGATGTTTGACCAAATGAGCCACCCAGGCACCCCACTCTGATCTTTTTAAGGTCATATCAATTCCTCTTTGAAATCTTGATATCCCATCATGCTTAGGATAAAATCCAGACTCCCTGTAATGGACTGTAAGCCCCTACACCATTTCCTCCCCCAGTTTCCTCTCCAACTTCATGTTGTTCCCCCTCACTCGCATCACTCTAGCTACACTGGTCTCTGGGCTGTTCCCCGAATACAGGAGATGCACTCAGCTTCCCCCTCCCCAACCCTTGTATCTCCAGTGTCCTTTGCCTGGAACACTCTTCATTAAGAAATCCATATGGCTTGCTCCCAGACTTCATTCCGGTGTCTTCTCGGACAGGCCTTGCCTGACTTTTCTTCACTGCATATACCAGCCTGACATTATATTCTACTGAACACCTATTTGTGTGTTTCTTATCCCTCTTCCCACTAAAATATGGAAGGGTCTTTGTTCTGGATGTCCTCGGGACCTGGCACATGGGGTGCCCAACAAATGCAGGAGGGACTTCTTAGAGCACAGATCTAAGCCACAAACATGAGGTGCTCTCCCACTGTCAGGCTGAAGCCCAAACACCCCCTTCAAGGCACTCTGTGACCTGCTTTTCTGACCCCTCTTCTGCCATTTCTCCCCCATCAGTCCTTAAACTCCCAGGCCTTCACCTGTGCCGTCCTTTTGCCTGGGATGTCATTGTCCCTCCTCATCAGGCTCATCTGTGGGCCTCCTGTAAGAGCCTTCTGGTATCCCTCAGCTACCCCCAAACAACTTACCCTTATGGAGTCACCAGATGTTAGGATGGATGCAGTGACCTAGAGTTCTGAGACCCACAGACATCCAAGTTGCAAGGGATGCTATGGGGCCACATGGACGGAAAACAGCCACCTCCCTGGGTGGGAGTCCGGTCTCCCCAGGCTTGTCTGATTGACCAGTGATTTCACACATTTATTTTTCTGGGTAACTCCACCAGGCTCTGTGTAGACAGACAGTCCTTTGTCCTCAAGAAGCTTACAGAGTGACTTAGGGGGAAGGACCCTCCACAGTACCCCTGCACTCCCACCTACAAAGCCCTTCACCAGTGACACAGAACACAGCACCCTGCGCCTCTGTCCTTGCTGCTCTCCTCACTTGGAGTATCCTTCCACTTCCTCCACTCAGCCACCCTAAATCCTCCTCTGTCTTCCTGGCTTGGCTGCTCAGGGCTGCCTCTGAGCTCCACTTAGATTCCCCCACTACGATGCTCAGCACAGCACTGTCCCCACTATGTGTGTGGCCATCTCAAGCAGCAAGCACTGGGAGAAATGCAAAGGCTTCACGGGATGACTTGGCACAGTCCAGGCAAAGAGGGATGCTGAGCAGAGGGGATGATGCGTATGGCAGTGGCCACACCCTAAGTCCCTAGAGCTGGAAGTTGGTGGATTCTGGTGGCCAAGTGCTACAATTAGGAATGAATGAGGCCCCAGAATTCAAGGTGCTACAACCCTCACTTTCACAGAAAACACTTCTGAGGAAAGTACTACAGAGAGAGGGGGCTGACCACCTCAAAGTCAGTGAGCTGGCAATGGAGCTGACTCACAGCCAGACTTCCGGACACCTGGGAGGCCTGGCCTTCCCTCAGCTCCTCCCAGCAGCTGCGAGGCCACCCCAGGCCTCCTCTTCCCTGTGTATGTGAACCCAGCTGCCTGCCTCCCTCCACAGGAACACTTCTAGGTCACTTTAGTTCAACAAGGTTCCCTGAGGTTGTGTTCCTGTTAGTGGTGGGAGGTGATGCGGAATGAATGCCAGGCCCACAGGGACTGGGTCTGAGGGAGCACCTTCAACAGCAAGGTGATCTCAGGGCAAGAGGGACCTCCTAGGTGGGACTTAAGGTAACAAGGGAAAAGCAAAGGCCTTTGAGTCACACAGAGCTGTCTTCAAATCCAGTGTCTGTCACCAGCAGCTGTGTGGGCCAGGGAAGTCACATACCTTCTCTTGGCCTCCATGCCCCTGTGCACCCAGTGGAGGTAACTCCTACCTCATCGGGTGTGCTATAGAGAAACAGCAAGAGCAGGGCACACAGCAAGAGCTCAGTGAAAGCCTGCACCCCCTCCAGCCCCGCCTGCCCCAGACCCAAAGAATTCCCTTTCAGCTTTGTCTTGGCAGAGGTACTGAAAAGGTAGGGGAGGGATGAGAAATCAGGATTTCAGGTCATTGAGACACATGGTTTGTGTATTTGCCAATACCGAATTGGATGCTCTCTGATGATCTCTGTGATTCTAAGAGTCTTAGTTCAGCATTCTCTGCTATCCTTACTGTGATGATAATGGCTAATACTTGTTTTACCACTTACCATAATGTCATAAGTTTTCATTCACTGTGGGCATCTGCTGTGCCTTATTTTGCCTTTATAGCATCTCTTTAATGCCTCCTCCCACCAACCAAAACTTTTTCTGGGGACCTTATTTTTTTCTGGAGAACCAGGCCTCTCCTATTCTTGATCCATGAGGAGTCTTCCCACTCCTGTTTCCAAGCACTGACATGTGATCTATGCCAGACCAGTTAACC
The DNA here is from genome assembly GCF_022355385.1 of Mustela nigripes. Classification (NCBI taxonomy): domain Eukaryota; kingdom Metazoa; phylum Chordata; class Mammalia; order Carnivora; family Mustelidae; genus Mustela; species Mustela nigripes. Next base: position 40,744,144 of record NC_081570.1, read on the forward strand.
TCAACTGTGGGACTATGGTTGAAACCAAAGGGAAGATGTGAGTTAGGGTCAGGCAGTCCATAGCCACCCTGTCACAAGGAGAAAACCCTCCTGCACGGCAAAGATGTCAAAGGGCAGAGTATAGCCACAGACGGAAAAATGTCAAGCCCAGGTGACATAATTTGAATTCCTGGATCCAGCCCTACCTGAAATCATTTGTGCCTAGAATTTTCAGTTCTATGAACCAAAGAGCCTTTTGTGTTTTCAACCTGCATAGTCCATATTTAGTGGCCACTAACCCCAAGTGACTTTTTAAGTTTAAATTTGAATTAAAATTAAATAAAATTGAAAGCACCCAGTTTGCACTAACACAATGTGCCCATGTAGCTGGGGGCTACCTCTACCATAACAGAATGTTCTCTTAGACAGCGCTCACCTAGACAGTTGGGCCCTGCTTCTGTCCCTTGTGACTAAAAAATCTTGACTGACACTGTAGTTCTAAACTTTATCTGCTCCTCACGGTCTTTAGTTCCTACCAACCCTGAGTCCTCTTAGAACTTATGGTTCTGTTAAATTCCAGCTGAAACAGGCTTTCAGTCAAGGGTTTGGCCCTGGGACTCGGGGCCTCATGGCCAGACAGGGTTGGCCTGGTCCCCCAAGAGCCCCAGCACCTGGTGTCAGCCCACCTTGGACCAGGAGTTCTCCTTGCTGAGCAGGTCGGCATAGAAGTAGGCCATCTTCCACTGGCCCTTGTAGGTGAAGCACCACATCAGCTCCCAATAGCACATGTGGTGGAACTGCTTCCAGTGCTGCTGGGCCTCACAGCACTCCTCGAACCGCTGGATGGCCTGCGGGCACCTGCTGGTCAGCCTCATGGTCCCACCACCCTGCCCCATTCCATAGCAAGCCCAGCCTCCTCCAGCGCACAGTGGTCCAGCCCTGTGCCAGGCTCAGGGAGGGAGAGCAGGCAGGAGTTCTGGGCTCCAGGCCTGGTTCTATTGACTAAGTCTTATAGGACGAGCTTGGGCCCAGTTACTGCCCCTCCCTGGGACTCTAGTCTTCCTACACAGAATGAAAGGATGGGATGGAGCTGTAATGGAAGGACAGGAGGCAGTGGAAAGTATTAATATGAAAGTGATCCATGGTTTGTGCCTCACAGGAAACTCCAAAGTTTCCAGGAGCTCCCATGAAAGGACCTGGACTTGCTGCTTGAGGAATCACAGCCAAGGCCAGATGAAGACCCCAGAACTCTACATTGTACAGTCCCTCCTGGGGACTCAGCCAGACCCGTGTCCCTCCTCTCTCGAACCCCTTCGATGGCTCCCTCCCATCTATGGAGACCCCAGCCAGGTCATCAAGGTGCCCACCTCACACCCTGGCACTGCTGCTCCACTCGCAATGCCTGTCACCATGGCCTGAGTAAGCGGGGCTTCCCACCCCAGCTCACCAAAGGACCTCCGGGTGCAGGAATGCTACAGTCCTGCATCTCCCCGTCAGGTCTTCCTCACCACGAATGCCACCTCCTCCCTCATCTTCCCAGGCTGCCCCATTCCAAATTGCTTCTCCCACCCCTGCTCTCTTGTTGGTTCTCTCTTGGAGCCCTCCTTCCAGAGTCCACCCACTGGTCTGGGAGACCACAGGGGTCACCAGCACTGGCTCCGTCCCCTCCCTTACTCACTGTGTCAACATTGCCTTTTATGGCTTCAATCCGCCCGGCGAAGAACAGGAAGATGGCCCCCTGTAATGACACGCACACAGATCTGTGTGGGCATGCAGGGCACACGTGGGCAGGGGCTGGTGCCAGCAGGAGGGTGGGGGGGGGCCCACCTTAGGGTATCGCTTCAGGTAGGGCTTCAAGAGCTTCTCTGCTTCCTCGATGTTGACATTCCCGGTACCTGAAGGAGGTGAGGGAACAGCACATATCACCATCACCGTCTCTAGGAATCCCCCCGGCAATCTACCAGAGGCTTCCTGGGGCCTCCTCTTCCCTCTCTATGAAATGGGGGTAATTCTTCTACCTCCAGGGTGATGTGGGGATTAAATAAAATAGTGCTGACATCAGCCCGGCACACCAGCCAGGCTCAATAACCAAGAGCCCATGCCTGCCTCAGTGGTACCCACAACCCCCAGGGCCCCCTACAGGGCCCTCACACCCTCTACAAGGTGGGCATGACCACCCCATTTCACAGAAGAGAAAACTGAGGCTGGAACCTGGTCACATTGTGAGGAAGTGAACGGTCGGCAGGCCAAGTCACAACACTGCTGACGCAGCTTCGTTGGTTCTGGCTTCAGAGCCCACCCCCAGCCCTAGGGGCCCGAGCAGGGTCTGCAGCTCCTTGCCCTCTAGTCCCCTGCCCTGAGAGCCAACCACACCCTAGATGCCCCCTTCTGGCTGTCTCCCCGCCACCCCCACGAGGGCACTCCTACCGAGCACAAAGGTGAGGAAGGTGTGGTAGCAGAGCAGCAGCATGACACAGAGCACAGCGCGGAAGCTGTGTCCGGACGCTCCCTCCTCTAGCTGCAGCAGCCCGTAGTCCTGGGGGAGAGAGAGCAGTGGGCTGAGGCTGGACCCAGGCTGGGGGTAGGGCAGGGAAGTCACCAGAGCGCTGGGAGGGCTGTGCTGCTGGAGCAGGGACAGGAGAGCACTGGACTCTGCATCTGGATCCCTGCTGGCCAGGTCAGCCGCGTTCAGGCAGGGCCACCCTCAGCCAGTCTCCCTTCTCGGTACCCTGGCCACCTGGGGGGCAGGGTACATTGGGGGCAGGGGACATTGCTGCCAAGGCCAGGGCAGAGGCTTGGGTCCAGGTGTCCCCCACTTCCTCAATAGCTCCTTCCCCATTCCTGCCTTTATTTACCTGCTGGCCCCCAGGGTGAGCAATGAGGCCCTGAGAAGCCCCGGGTCTGGTCAGGGAGGAAGAGAAGCCAGACTGAACTTGAGGCAGATAATCCTAACCATAGACGCAGAGCACAGATGGGACCACGAGAACAGTGGTCTGGGAAGGATTCCTGGAGAAAAAGACTCTAGAGCTTGCCTGGGGAGGAGAGGCCAGACTCCCCTAGTATCCCTGTCTACAGTCTGCCCCCATCTGTTCTTCAGGGTATTCTCGTTCTTTCTAATACACAAATCTGACCTACCTCACCCCTGGCCTCAAACCCGCCACAGCTTCCTTGCCTTCAGGATAAAGATGAAGCCAGAGCTGGTGTCTGAGGGCTCTCCTACTTTGGGCTCGCCACCCTCTCCTCCTACCCAGGCAAGCCACACTGTCCCACACCTTGGCCTTTCTCATGCTCCTCCCTCCTGGTCATCATCCTGAAATTGTTCTCAGGACTCAAGGGCCCTCTTAAGAAACAAAACTAAAAAGGGACCTTTGGAGCCTCTAACCGGTGTTCCCTGGGACCTGGTCCATGGACCATGGACAAGTCTCCAGACAGACATGAGGCTGAGGCTCAGAATCCCAAGATCCCAAATGATCTCAGTTCGCAGTTCTCTGTCTCTCCTGATGGTGTCGAGGAGAAAGCCCCAGTCCTATGCTGGTGTGTGTTCAACACCACTGTCGCTCTAAACACCTCTTCCCGCAGGAAAACAGCCTTGGTAGATCGTATACCCTGCTTTCGCAAGACCACTTGGTGCTCGTAGGATTTATGGTTATGATTATGTTCTTATCATGCCAAATAACATGCGTTTTCTATGTAGTAGTGTTTCCTTTAGATAAACCTAAATTTAAAATATGAGCCATTTGGGGGAAAATAATACATAAATAGTAATATAGAGCAGACCTGGCAAAAATCAGGAAAGTCCAGAGGAAGTTCAGGTTTGAGAAACACTGATCAGTCTAAAACAAAAAAGCCCCTTGTTTTACCCCAAAAAGGCACAGAGGAGGAGATGAGGCTGGACTGATCCAGGACTCCTGACTCTCAGGCCACTGTTCCTTCTACCACGATGGGCCTCCTCTACCAGGGAGCTTTCCCAGATTTGCTACCTAGTACTCAGATTCCTGCCTTTAGGAAAGTCTCTGGGCACTTGAGTCCTCTGGTTTCTGTCCTCAAGGCCTAATGCACAGTAGTGCTTCTCTTAGGTGACTCCCAGACCAAAAAAAAAAAAAAAAAAATGGTTCCAAGAGAAAGAATTTGCTCAAGTTCTTCCAAAACAAGGAAAACCAGGTTGCTGACACCTGTAAGGCTCAGAGAACATGATTCCAGGCCACTGCACGAAGCTGCCCTTCACACCATCCTTAACCTACAGCCTCTTCACCCTGTGTGGGACTGGGCAGGGATCACTGGCCCCATTTGATTGGAGAGCAGACTGAGGCTCAGAGAGGCCTGGGCCTTGTCCAGGGCCACACACTGAGGGGGGCTATGCCAGGACTGGCACACAGGGCCTGTGGCCCTGCCGCCCCACCCTGTCCAGCTGAGGCAGTCAAGAGTCCCAGAAGGCAGGTGGTTACCTTGTTTCCTGAAAATCCCACAAACTCCAGAAGCCGCAGGATCCTGGTAGGAAGCATGGACAGCGTCTGCAGAAACAGAGGTAGGTGGTCATGAGGAGGGGTGGGAACTGTCCCTCCTCCCCAAACCCCAGAGTCCTGCAGGAAATCCTGAAGGAGCAGGACCTCTCTCCAGAATCTCCACAAGGAGGCCTGAGGTTTCTCAGAAAGCCAACTTCCCTGGAGAGAAAAGCACCTCAGTGTGAGAACTAAGAGCAAACTGTCTAACTCCCAATCTCACCGTGCCCACTGGGTCCCCTTTACCAGCTACACAGCCTTTCTATGCCTCCGTTTCCTCATCTGGGAACCATAATAGCCCCTTCCTCCCAGGGGTACTGTGAAGGATCAGACAGCAGCTGGTGATGTCACACTGAACCCCTGCTCTGCACCAGGGGCTCTGGCTTTGCATCTGATCCTCAACAGTCCTGCCAAGAAAGATCACTGCCCCATCCGACAGATGGAAAAACAGAGGCAGGGATAAGTGACAGGACAGGTCTAAGGCCCCACAGCTCATCAGAGGGCAAGCCAGTTCTCAAACCCAGGACAGCCTGGCTATAACCTGCTAAAGCATCTGATGAACTCTGCAGTTTGAACTTCTCAGCACTAAGGCCAGGATCCCTGTTCCCACTTTAAATTAAAGGAAACTGGAACCCAGAGTGGGGCAGGGATTCCTGCCCCAAGGCCTGCTCTTGGAACAATCTTGCCTAGAGGGGAGAGAGCCATACCCTGCCACACACGCTCTTCTGGACAGGTCTCTGGACACCCAGGGCCAAGAGTCTAAATTATTGATGAGCAGCTCCTCCTCCCAAGAATGGGCTTCACAGCCTCCCCACCTAGCTTACCTCACACTGTTCCTTCTGCCCTGAATGCCCTCCCCACCTACAGATCCTTCGAGACCCAACCCAAATATTCCCCACTCCATGAAACTTTCCCTAACCTCTCCCAGGAAGGGGTCTCGGCTTTCTGTTCCTGTGGGTTCCCCACTGCTTCCAGGCCTTTCTCCCTCCCTGCTACTGGTCAATATTTAACCACCAGGTCTCCAGAGTAGAAAAAGGCCCTGATTTATTGTGTTTGTCTTTTCCTGGTCCTATAAACACCGCCACCCTGGTGCATTTCAAGCTTTCAACTTGACCTGGGGAGAAATGCACGGAGGAACTTCTCAAGCCAGCACCAGCACCCACTCCCACCCAACGCCAGCTCTGTGCATCCGAGGCTGGCAACAGGCCTGCTTTACTACTAGGTCCCTGGGGCCAGCATGCAGCCCAGCACCATAAGCCAGCAGAGAGCAGGTGTACGGGCACTCCCAACTCACCAGGTTGAAGGCTCCCACACCAAGCTTCACACCTCCTTCAAAGTGTCTGTGGTTTTCTCCCTTGCAGTATTGTGAGGACTGCACAAGGCTGTCCAGCTCCCTGTGGAGAGAGGCAAAGTCTTGTTCAGCCACATAGTGGGGGCAAGGTCCCCATTCCAGCTGGGACTAAGGTTGCCCCCCACTCCCAGTTGTTCCCAGAACTCGCTGGTGGTAGATTGGTAAGAGTTCTGGCAATGCAGAAAGCTGACATTCGAGGAATTTCTAACCCCATCTCCATAACAAGATACTACTTGCCCCTGAATGTCAGCCTTATCAGCCCTAGTGCACCTGCCTTGTCCAAAGTTTGCACATGCTCTGCCTTCTCTCTAGAACAGTTTCTCTACTCTGGCACTACTGACATTCCAGGCTGGATAAATTCTTCGTTCGGGGGGAGGCGGGGGGCTGTCTGTATTATCCCAGGATGTTTAGTGGTATCCCTGGCCACCACCCACTAGATGCCAGAAGCAACCTCCCCCAAGGCTGTCACAACCAAAATGTCTCCAAATATTGCCAAATGTCCCAGTGAAGAGCCACCGGGCTAACTCCAACTCCCCCTCCTTCAAGAAGTCTATCTGGAGCCTCTTGGTTGAAATTCAGCCCTCTTCATCCTGGTCATCAGTCACAAAGAATCCAGATCCTAGCCTGCCCTGGGCAGGTCAAAGGGTTTAAAGATGCGTTGGCCTCCTTCCTGGGCCATGAGAGCATCTTGAGAGCTTTCAGTCAGCAAACACTGACTATGGCCTCTCTATGCCAGGCACTGGAGGACAGCTAGAAGCAAAGCCACCAAGCTCCTGCCCTTGTAACTCTCCTGCTCTGGGGGACAGACCCCCATCAAGTCCCTGTGAGGATGAGGAAGGCCTCAAAGAAGAAGACTCCCAGCGCCTGATCTAGTCTGGGGTTCAGGGAAGGTCTCCCTGAGAAGCTGACATTTGAGTGAAACCTAGGGATGGGGAGGGTTCACCTGGCACAGAAAGAGTGCTCCCAGCAGAGAGACAGCATGTCCAAAAGCCCCCAGAGTAGGAATGAGCTTGGCCTGTTTGAAGAACTGAGGGAAGGCCCAAATGTCTGAGGCAGAGTGAGATGCTTTGGAGGGCAGGAGGAGCTCCCAGGAATGACTCAGCAATGACCTGGGACTTTATTTCAAGAGCAAGAGGGAGTTTGTAGGGGATGACCTGACAGGATCTGTGCTTTGGAAACATCACTCTGGCAGCTAGGGAGGAAACTAGAGGGGGCAGAGCCCGCTTCCAACACAGACCCACAAGGTTATGTGGTACCCAGATACTACATGGGGTCTTATATCCCAGCAGGACCTTGAAATCAAACTCACAGTATCTCTGCAGGGAAACAGTCACATTAGATGGGGAAAATAAGACGATGCATAGTCTCAAGTCCATTCAAGTCAACTTTTAATGGAAAATGAGTTTTAAGCCAAACTTGAGGGGAGAAATTGGGCTTTTGAAGCTTTTTTGATTTTAGAATTGTAGGTAAGGACTGTGGTGCCATATCAAGTAGAAGTGTTTGGACTGAGTCTTATTTCTTTTATCCATTAAACTAGGCCTATGGCTGGCCCACAGCTGAGAAGGCATGGAAATGATCTGGCCCTCAGGAGGGTAAGAGTGTGTACTGGAGGGTCGAAGGCAGGCTTCATTCGAAAGCGGCATTTGGGTTGAGTCTTAACAGATAGGTAAGGGTTCTGTTGCTGTTCTCAAAGACACAGTCCTTGTGCCTGCCTCTGAGCCTCTACCACACCAAGCAGTTTATCCAGAATCTGTCTGATTTTCCTGTGCTCAGGGTCAGGAATAGACTCAGGGGAACCAAATGAACAGATACAACAAAACACCAGGGGAATAATATTCTGGAAAACTGAGGTCCTGAGGGTGCAGAAATCTGCCTGAGGTCACATGGCATTCTAGGCTTCCTGCCACTACTGCCTTCCTGCTCTCTACCTCCCACAAAGAGGTCTAAGGGACACAGAGTCGCAGACGCTGTGGACCCAGTCACGCCCAGACCAGCCCCACTTACTTGTAGGTCTGGTAGCTGTTTCGAACTTTGATGCCGCCCTTGATGAAGCTCACCATGTTCTCATCCTGCAGGAAGGAGAGATGCTAAGAGCCAGGCCTGGGTGGGGAGCCACAGGCTTGAGAAGAATCATACAGGGCTCTGGGCCCAGCCTACCCCACCTTGGGCCCAGCCCTAAAAGGAGAGCCCTGGAGGGATGGGGTCAGGCGTTGAGGTCAGGCCTCCTGAACCCCTGGGACCTGAGATAAGGATTTCCTTGCCAAACAAACCCTCCAGAATGTCCAGGGCTCACCCACAGCCTCACAGTTACATATGCTAAGTGCCTGGAGAAGGGCCTGGAGGAGGGACTCCCAGTGGTTAACAGTGTCTCCTCTAGGTGGACGAACCATGGGAAAGTGAGAGGGGAAGCTCATTTTTAGGGGGGAATTTTTCTGTTTTTTTTACAACAAGCAGCTATTTACCACATCTGTAATTTAAAGCACCACTACCTACAGCCCACATATAGTTCCATTCCTGGGGATATGCCCAAGAGAAATGGAAGAACATGGGCTACAGAAGTCACCTTCCAGAACATTCACAGCACCAGTGTTTATAGCCGCCAGTAACTACAAACAACCCAAATGGCCTTCAGCAGGAGAATGGATAAACAGACTGCTATATCCATAGAAGGGAATATTATACAACTGCATATGGTTGAGTGATTAAGAAAGCAATTCCCACACAGCCTGAGGGCTTAAGAAGCTTGAAGCCAACTAAAACACAACAATATGCTGCTAAGACATGAACAGAAAGCTGAAAAAACTATTTTTAGAAAAATAAGGTGGGGGATGATCAACAAAACTCTAGGCAGTGGTTTCCCCATGAAGGGAGGCAGGGGACAGTGCGGGGAGGAGCCCAGAGGGCCAGGGGACTCGCTAGCTGTGTTCTGTCCTCTGGTTGGGTGGGGGAAACCATGGGCATTTATTTATTATGTGTAATAGGATACATAAATAAATAGAAGGCCACTCACAATGCAATTATTAACAGTAACCCTAATGAGAACTTAGGATTAATCTAATTCTAATTACCTGAGGTACAAAATGAACAAAAGCTAACAAAAATAAATAGTATCCTAAGAATAAAATTCATATATGCCTCTCTACCCCAATACCCACATTCACATGATGATTATATGTTCTAACCCAGGCTTTCTGGAGAGATTATTAGGTGACGGATCTCTTAATCACTACTGTGTGGTGAGGATCACAGGCTCTGAGTCCAGCCCTACATTCAAACCTCAACTCTGGCTGTTGCTAATCAGGTGACCCTGTGAAAGTGGCTCCTCCCCTCTAACCTTCCCCTTCACAGGCCAGTAAGGTGCAGATTTCTTAATATAAATACATTTATATAACCACCACCATGCATCCAGTGAAAGGTACAGAAAACCACATACTAAAATGGACACACAAAGCCTGGTATATCATAGAATCAAGTTTGATCCATTCAAACTTGCTTGTTGAATGAATCAACCATAAAGCAGGTTTTGTGGGAATGCCTGTCACCCCACAGGGCCCTTAGGAAGAAAACAGCAGTCCTGAGGTGGGAGCACATCCTAGTAGTGGGTGGGAACACATGTGCTCAGTGTGGAGGGGTAAAGCCCATCACCGCTGCCCATGAGCCTGGCCAGAGCTGACAGGGCTGGGGTGACCAAGCCTCAGTCCTCTCCTAAACCACAAGGAGGCTGGCTGTGGCTGCTATAGCTACTTCCGGCTTAGAGATGGTGACTGATCTGAAATCGCCAGGCCATTTGTACAAGGAGAGGGTTCCTACCTGCAGGAAGGTCAGAGCTGCTCTCTGCAGCAGGCACTCTGCATAGCAGACCTCAGCGTGGATTTCCTCTGCAAGGAGAAAACCAAAGCCCTGAGGCCTCCTGGGACTGTGGGCAGGCAGCATGGGACAAATCCTCCCCACCCTACTTCCCAGAAGGCAAAAGGAGCCTGAGTCAGGCCCTTCCCCTCCACCCATGGAAATTGGGGGCGGCAGGGGGTGGGGGTGGTCCGGCTCCTCCAGAGCTTTTACCACTGTCCAGAATTAGCTCACACTCCCCCCACCTTCCAGCTGGTTCCCCAGCCCACCACCCAGGGTATCAGTGCAGGGCCCTTAGCTTCCTTCTCTTGTTCTCCAAGCACCACTGCAGGTGCTGTGCGCCTGCCCCCTGTGGGGCCAGGCAGGACAAAGTGCTGGGATGAATAGCTAAACAAAGAAGACCCTGATCCATGGAAGCCAAGAGGCTGTAGAAGGAGGGAAAGAGCAGCCCAGGGAGACAGGGGAGACTTCCAGAAGAAAGGACATTCTAGTCAGGCCCTCTGAGTTGAAAAGGAATGGAAGCATGAGGCAGGAAGAGCTTTCAAGGCAGAGGCCTGGGAGAAGCAAAAAACTCTGTTTGGGGACAGCCAAGCACAGAAGATTGAAATGGGGTGAGTACGAAGAGACTTAGGAGACATGGAAAGATGAGAGGCAGCAGTCTGGTTGCAAAGACATGAACGCTGGTGGACTACTGCAGATTTGGCCCATGGGCATCAGGGAGCTCTGGAAGGCATGAGGGAGGGAGTGGCATTGTCATATTCACTGTTTTGGGCTGGAAACTTCAAGGACTCTTGAGGGTGGTGAAGGCCATTTGCTCCTGCATGGAAGAGCCCCCCACTGCTCACCACTGGCCGCTACTACCACCAGGTCTGCCACAGAGGTCACAGCACACAGGCCCTGGTGGCCCAGACCATCCCTTCCATTGCTTTCAGCTGTCTCATCCCAGTGGGTCAGCCTCCAAAACCACATTCCCCTCTGGGGCATCACTGTGATCACTAGGCCAGTAAACCTAAGTGCACACACAATTCTAAGCCCACCCTGGCCTGGAGGGCAAAAGCGCATGGACCCTGTGACAGTGTTTTCTTTCCCCAACTTCTGGGTCCTCAGCAGGTAATGCCATCAGGTAAGTGAGTCCCCCACCCCACCACCACCCTGACCTCCCCTCCTTACCTGAGAGCAACTTCTCCAAAGGCCCCAGGTCTGACCCATGGGTGTCCCAGCACCAAAGCCAGGGTCTGGCCCTTTCGTGAAACTGGGAAGTTAAGTGCCCCGTCCCACCCCTCCCTGGGCCTGGAACAGGGTGAGCGTGGGTGAGAGGACACTCAGATGCCACACCTTCTGTGAACTGGTCCATCGTGGGGCGATGCACCAGGTTGCTAAAGGAGTCTGTTACAGAGGACTTCTTCCGGTGCCTGAAGAGGAAAAGAGGGGCCTCAAGTCATTCAGTGAGGGTGAGCAAGGGGCCAGGGTGGGCTCAGATGCCTCCGCCACCATTCCCATGGGACTCCATACACACTGAAGCGAGTCCAGGCTTTCTCACACACTTTCTTCTGCTGCTACCCCTACTTGGAGCCCCTCCCCTCCTTCCTCAGCCCCAGCCAGGTCCTCGTCACCCCTTAGGACCGAGCTCCAGCATCGCCTCTTCCAGGAAACCTTTCCTACTCCTCTGGCAAGACCCCCACAGCCCCTGGAGCTTCCCTGCATCAGGCTGGGAGGTCACTGTTGGCTTCTCCCAGACCAGCCAGCTCCCCCCAGGTCTGATGTTTCCCAGGGTGGCCTGTGCCCAGCACAGCAGCTGGCCAAGGGCAAGTACGAGTGTGTGTCCAGTGAAAGACAATACTACCTGTACACAAACACTGAGGGTCCATTCAGCCATTCACTCGTTCAAGCAGTTTCTGTGTACTGAACACCCATCATGCACCAGGTCCTGTGACCAGTGACCTCATTCGGTCCCCATAAAGGCCCTATCTTTATACCTATTTTACATATGAAGAAAGTTGAATCCAGATAGACTTGCTCAAGACCAAAGAGCTATTACCTGACAGAGCCCCAATTTGTCTCCATGAAATCAGGTCTGGCCCCCAGAAGCTGCTTAGAGACTGGCTCAGACAACAGGGCTCCTGAGGCAGAACTGAGGGGACAGCTCCTAGCACCTGGGGACACATCTTCTTAACCAGAAGGAGCATCATTAATAATCTGTTACCCAAAGGTAACAGAAGGATGGCCCTCACAACACCTCATCCCTGCGCGCCCCACGGCCCTGACCTCTGACACAGCATCTGTGCCTCCTTCATCATGTTGCCAGCCAGCACGATGTCCTGAGGGTCAAAAGTCATCATGGCCTGCATCTCCAGGATGGTGGCATATGTCAGCGAGTGGTACATGCTCTCCTTGGTTCTGCCAGAGAGAAGGGACATGAGAGCACCAACTCCCAGAACTCCAGAGGTAGCCGGCCTGTGTTGGTCACCACCACTACCTCCCGACTGGGCATGGTGGCGAAACAGGGATCCCAGGATGGAAGAGACTCTCCCAAGGTCTGACCCTTCCACTGCTGCTCAAAAGGCCTCAGACCCCACTTCCTCTCCTTCTTCTTCTGAATGGCACCAAGTGACTGTCCAACTCTGAGCCTTAGTTTCTCATCTGTTCCACAGGGACGGCAGCAGCAAGGCTGTGGTGAGGACTCAAGAAGGGCTTTAGCAGCAGGTTGGCCTGAGGGCATGCCCCCAGTGCCTAGGGCCTGCCTCTCGCCTTCTGCGCCACCTCCCAGAGCACAGCCCAAATCCCTTCTCTCCTCAAGCTCTCCTTCCCCGCCCTGCCCTCGTTCCCTGTTCCCTGGGCCCCACAGGCCGCACCCCCTCCTGCTTCTCCCTAGCCCATCATCTGACCACACCACTGACTGCCTAACTCATCCCATGGCTTTCAAGTGCCATGGGGTAATGCTCTGGCCCAAGGCTCCACATAGCACAGGTCCTGCCCACCTTTCCAACCCAGCCCTCTAGTCACTTCTGCCCCAAAGCCTGGTCAACATTCCAGACTGTTTCCCTTGCCACACTGAGACACACATGCTCTCAAGAAGTTCCTACCCTTTCCCTCCTCTTGGCCTTATGTTCATGCTGTTCCCGCAACCTGAAATGCTCTTTCCTCAGCCCCACACCCTGACTCATCTGTCAAGGCCCTCAACTGCCTCCAGGGCCACTGGGCATTGGGTCTCCCTCCTCAGGGAACATGTATCTATAATGAGGCATAGGTCATACTGAGTTTATATCAGCAGAGGCTCAGCTTTCCCCTCAGACTGAACTGCGGATGCCTCAAGGACAGAGCTTGTATGGAAGGCATCTCTGTCCTCAGCACCAGTGTGACAGGGCCTAGTGAACCAGCATTGGAAAGCCTTTTGCTCCTGCCATCTGCTTCTCCACAGCCCAGACCTCTCAACTGAAAAGTATATGGTAGAAGATGGGGGGGCAGGGAGTGGCATTTAGTCCAACAAATGGAAAGAGAACCAGGCAAGGAGGGACAAGAAAAATGCAGGCCCCCATCTGTACTTGGGGAAGTCATAATGTCTGGGTCTTGATTTATACTTCTGGAAAATGGGGCAAGAACACTGGCCTGCCCAGGTTCCTATGGGACTGGCTGGGGATTACTCCTGCTTGTTGCACAGTAGGTGCCACAGCAATTTTCTCTCCCTTCACTACACCCCCTTGTTAATTATTTATAAAACTCCCCAGTGCAGGGCCTATGCTGGGAACTTCAAGGGAAAGAGATGACTAAGGTTTATAGACTGTTCTATTGTAAAATCATGCGACTTTATCTATTTTCATGTCTTTCTCATTCATAAAGCTCTGTAAAATTAAAAACCCTCTGTAAATTAAGTGCTTTTTAACTTCTGGGTGACCGACCGCCTCCCAGGTGATATTATCCTGGGGACTCAAAGGTTTTTTTTTTTTTTTTTTTTAAAGATTTTATTTATTTATTTGACAGAGAGAAATCACAAGTAGATGGAGAGGCAGGCAGAGAGAGAGAGGGAAGCAGGCTCTCTGCCGAGCAGAGAGCCCGATGCGGGACTCAATCCCAGGACCCTGAGATCATGACCTGAGCCGAAGGCAGCGGCTTAACCCACTGAGCCACCCAGGCGCCCCGGAGTCAAAGGTTTTTAAAGGAAACCAAAGGCTGGTCCACCCCTTACCAGTCCTGGCAGCTGTCAGGATACCTCCCAGACCTTTGCTAGAAATGCTAACCTGAAGGCAGTGGCTTGTGGAAAGGAGGCCACAGCCTGAAGTGGGGACAGAACTCAGGCTACAGAGTCCTTGAAATACAGGTTGAATCTTGGCTTTGCCAGTGACCAGCTGTGTGATCCTGGTGAATCTTAAACCTCTCTGAGCCTCAAGTTTCTCCTCTGTAAAATGGATACAATAAGGGCCCCATCACTGATGCTCAATAAATGTGAGTTTTTCTGTATCTTCTGGGGTCAAGGGTCGCTGCCCTGGACAGAAACTCTCTCCTACAGGATATGTTTCCCTGACCTTACTCAGATCCACTCCCACCCCGCAGATAATTCCTTCCTACTCCAGGCCTACCCAGTTCTCAAGTCCCTCCCCATCTTCTTCCCACCCCAGTGAAGCTACCTCAGTCTGGTGCTGGGTCCAGAAGGGACAGCCCCACCTGGGGAGCTGGTGGGCAAAGTGGAATTTCTCGTTTGAGGCCCAATGTCAAAACATGTACCCGCAGCTGGGAATCCTGGCTCCTCCCCAGCCCACCCCTGGAAGCCCCTCAGCTGTGCCCTGGACTGAGATTTGTGGTACAGGCATACATGCGGGATTCTGCAGGTTTCGTTCCAGATCACTGCAATAAAGCCAATATTGCAGTGAAGCAAGTGAAATGAATTTTTGGTTTCCCTGTGCACACACAAGTTTAATTAAGCCTGCAACAGCATTATGTCGAGAGTGTATAACAGCATGATGTTAAAAAAATACATACCTTAATCAAAAAATACTTTATTGCTATATAACGCCAACCAGCATCTGACATTTCAGCGAGCTGTAATATTTTTGCTGGTGAAGGATCTTGCCTTCTGACTGATGAGGGTGGTGGTTGTAGAAGGATGGGTTAGCTGTGGCAATTTCTTTTTCTTTTTTTTTTCAAAGATTATTTATTGATTTGTCCGAGAGAGTGTGAGAGCGCACAAGCAAGGAGAGCAGAAGGCAGAGGGAGAAGCAGGCTCCCCACTGAGCAAGGAGCCCAATGCGGGACTTGATCCTAGGACCCCAGGATCATGACCTGAGCTGAAGGTAGTGGCTTAACTGACTGAGCCACCCAGGCATCCCGGTTTACTGAATTTTTTAAGCCCACTGTTGAGACCCACTGATCAGAAAAAAAGATTCCTTTCAATTACTACTGGTCACTGACAGTGCCCCTGGTCATCCACGAGCTCTCCTGGAGATGGGCAATGAGGTGAATGTTGTTTTCATGCCCACTAACACTGCGTTCATTCTGTGCCCCATGATTTAACAAGTCATTTTGACTTTGAAGTCATATCACTTAAGAAATCTAATTCATAAGGCTATAGCTGCCATAGAGAGTATTTCCTCCGATAGAAAGTAAATTGAAAAACCCTAGAAAGTATTCACCAAACTAGATGCCAGTAAGAACTTTGTGATTCATGGGAAGAGGTCAAAGTATTAACATGAGCAGGAGTTCAGAAGAAACTGATTCCAGCCCTCATGGATGACTTGGAGGGATTTAAGGCTTCAGGAGAGGAAGGACTTGCAGATGGGGTGGAAGGAGCAAGAGAACTGGAAGTGGAGCCTGAAGGTGGGACTGCGTGGCTGTCCTCTCAGGATAAAACTTGAGAGGGTGAGGAGTTGCATCTAATGGATGAGAAAAGAAGGTGGTTCCTTTTCTTTTTTTAAAGATTTCATTTATTTATTAGAGAGAGAGGGCACACGAGAGGGAGAACATGAGAGAGAGAGAGCGAGCGCACAAGCAGGGAGAGCAGCAGCTAGAGGGAGAGGGAGAAGCAGACTTCCGGCTGAGCAGGGAGCCCAATGCCGGATTCGATCCCGGGACCCTCGAGATCATGACCTGTGCCGAAGGCAGACACTTAACCCACTGAGCCACCCAGCACCCCAAAGAAGGTGGTTTCTTGAGATGGAATCCACTCCTGGTGAAGATGTTGAAATGACAACAAAGGATTAGCAATATTACATAAACTTAGTTGATAAAGCAGCAACAGCATGTGAGAAAATGGACTCCAGGGGCGCACGGATGGCTCAGTCAGTTAAGGGGCTGCCTTCGGCTCAGGTCATGATCCTAGGGTCCTGGGATTGAGTCCCACATTGGGCTCCTTGGTCAGTGGGGAGCCTGCTTCTCCCTCTGCCTTCTGCTCTCCCTGCTTGTGTGCTCTCTCTCTCTGACAAATAAATAAACAAAACCTTAAAAAAAAAATTCAACAAACCACGTTGTAAACCAACATGCTTTGTTGTTCAACTTAAAAAGCACAGGAAGAATAGATTTAGCGTAATTCTTAAGGGCCCCAGAATTTTCAGGATGCTAAAGCAGCACAGGCTTCACCTTGAAGTCAACAGCTACATTAGCTCCTAATATGAGTCAGCCTTCCCTTTGAGGCTTTGAGGCCAGGCGCTGACTTCTCTGCAGCTGTGGACGTCTCACACGGCATCTTTTCCCGACAGAAGGCTGCTCCATTCTACACTGTTTAATGTATCCACCTTTACGAATGTTCCAAGGTGGAACTTCCGGATCACCTGCTGCGGCGTCTACACTGGCACTGGCTGCTTCACCCTGCACTTCTACGTTATGGAGGTGGGTTCTTTCCCTAAACCTCACGAACCCACCTCTGCTGCTTCCAACCTTCCTTCTGCAGCTTCCTCACCTCCCTCAGCCTTCATAGAATGGAGGGGGGCTCGGGCCTTGCTCCGGATCAGGCTTGCCTTAAGGGAATGTGGTGGCTGGTTTGCTCTTCTATCCCAGCCGGCCGCTCACACACTCTCCACCTCAGCAGTAAGGCCGTTCCACTTTCTTATCATCATGTGTCCCCTGGAGCAGCGCTCTCAGTTTCCTGCAGGAACTTGTCCTTCGCTTTCACAACTTGGCTGTTTGGTGTCAGAGGTCTCGCTTTCAGTCTGTCTTGGCTTTCGACATCATTCCTCACTAAGCTTAGTCATCTCTAGCTTTTGATTTAAAGGGAGAGATGAGCAGTTCTTCTCACCTCAACGCTCAGGGGCCACAGTAGGGTTATTTTTTTTTTTTAAGATTTTATTCATTTATTTGACAGACGGAGATCACAGTAGGCAGAGAGAGAGAGGAGGAAGCAGGCTCCCCACTGAGCAGAGCGCCCGATGTGGGGCTCCATCCCAGGACCCTGAGATCATGACTTGAGCCAAAGGCAGAGGCTTTAACCCACTGAGCCACCCGGGTGTCCCCACAGTAGGGTTATTAATTGGCCTAATTTCAATATCGTTGTCTCTCAGGGAATAGGGAGGCCCAAGGAGAAGGAGGCAGGGGAGGGGAATGGCTGGTCAGTGGACAAGTCCGAATGCATACAACATTTATCAATTAAGTTCATTGTCTTATATGGTGGTGGCCCAAAACAATTACGATAGTCACACCAAAGGTCAGTGATCACAGATCACCATAATAAATATAATAATAATGGGAAAGTTTGAAATATTGCAAGGATTACCAGAATGTGACACAGACCCAAAGTGAGTAAATGCTGTTGGAAAAATGGTACCAAGACTTGCTTGATGCAGAGTTGCCACAAACCTTCCATTTGTAACAAATGCAGTATCTGTGAAGTGCAATGTGGTATTCCCAAACCTCAGACACCCCAAGTTTAGTTTACAATCCATAAGTTCTTGTTGTCATATAGGATCCTAACCTCTGAGAGTAAGAGCCCCCTCACCTCCAAGGGAAATCCAGCTCCAGGAGATGATGTCCACTGGGGTCCCACCTTCTGTCAAATTGGGGAACCAGCAGAAGAGCAGGATGTTGGGACCTGGGATTCCTTGGCCATGAGGAGGTCAGCTAAGCCTAGAGAGCTCTAGTCCTTCCCTCCTCTAACCACAGCAAAGTAAAATGAACTGAAAGCTACTCAAAGAAGTGACAAACGCAGAAAACAAAAGCCCAAGCATTTGGGGTGATGAGGGGTGGAACTTGATGAGCCCATTACTTCCTGAGGACAAAGTATGGGAAACAATTAAATGAGACACTGCATGCACAATGCAGAACAATGAATGAAACTGGACCCCAACATCTTTTGAAGCTTCAGTGGCTATAAATGGGGAGGGGAGGCCATTTTTTTAAAGCAACAATTATTTTCTCCTAGACCAGTGGTTCTTAATAAAGATGGGAGATATTTTTCCTCCCCCAACCCCAACCCCCAGTATCTGGCAATTTCATGAAACACTTTTTTCTTGTCAAAATGGGGATGTGGGTGGGGAATGTGTTAACATCTACTGTTTGAAGAGAACTCTCAAACTGAAAAAGAAAGGAAAACATCTTTTCTGGAATGGAGCAGGGGCTTAGATAAGGGACAGCTTCACTGCCTTAAGTATGACATTAAAAGGTAGCCTCATGGAAAGACTGGTCTCTCCCTAGTGCCTCTTTTCATTCAGGGCGAGCATTTCCTCTTTGGGGCCTGAATTGTCTGGCCCGAGTTATGGAACTTCTGGTAGAGTGTCCTCGTGAGATGAGGGAGGGTAAGGCAGCCCTTCAACACAAGAGGTCTGTGGGGGGAGGGTGAGGAAGGTGTGAGGGGAGGTGGCGGGGAGGAACCTGCATAGGGACAGGTAACGACCAGAAGGGAAGTGGAGCTGGGAAGTCTTCGAAAAACACTGGGAGGGAGGAGTGCCTGGGTGGCTCAGGTCATGATCCCAGGGTCCTTGGATGGAGTTCCTCGGGG